>NC_092233.1:49365152-49572652 GCF_036320965.1 Panulirus ornatus
CTCGCAGGCACGGGAGACAGCGACAAAGCAAAATAAAATAAAATATATATTTTATTTTGCTTTGTCGCTGTCTCCCGCATTAGCGAGGTAGCGCAAGGAAACACACGAAAAAATGGCCCAGTCCACCCACATACACATGTATATACATACACGTCCACACATGCACAGACACATACCTACACATCTCAATGTAAACATATATATACACACTCAGACATATACATATATATACACATGTTCATAATTCATAGTCTACCCTTATTCATTCCCATCACCACCCCGCCACACATGGAATAGCAACCCCCTCCCCCCCCATGTGCGTGAGGTAGCGCTAGGAAAAGACAACAAAGGCCACATTCGTTCACACTCAGTCTCTAGTTGTCATGTAATAATGCACCGAAACCACAGCTCACTTTTGACACCCAGGCCCCACACACTCTCCATGGTTTACCCCAGACGCCTCACATGCCCTGGTTCAATCCATTGACAGCACGTCGACCCCAGTATACCACATCGTTCCAATTCACTCTATTCCTTGCACGCCTTGCACTCTCCTGCATGTTCAGGCTCCGACCACTCAAAATCTTTTTCACTCCATCTTTCCACCTCCAATTTGGTATCCCTTTTCTCCTCGTTCCCTCCACCTCTGACACATATATCCTCGTGGTCAATCTTTCCTCAGTCATTCTTTCCATGTGACCAAACCATTTCAAAACACCCACTTCTGCTCTCTCAACCACACTCTTTTTATTACCACACATCTCTCTTACCCTATTATTACTTCCTCAATCAAACCACCTCACACCACATATTGTCCTCGAACATCTCATTTCCAGCACATCCACCCTCCTGCGCACAACTCTATCCATAGCCCACGCCTCACAACCATATAACATTGTTGGAACCACTATTCCTTCAAACATACCCATTTTTGCTTTCCGAGATAATGTTCTCGACTTCCACACATTCTTAATCACTCCCAGAAATTTCGTCCCGTCCCCCACCCTATGATTCACTTCCGCTTCCATGGTTCCATCCGCTGCCAAATCCACTCCCAGATATCTAAAACATTTCACTTTCTCCAGCTTTTCTCCATTCAAACTTACCTCCCAATAGACTTGTCCCTCAAACCTACTGTAACTAATAACCTTGCTCTTATTCACATTTACTCCCAGCTTTCTTCTTTCTCTTACTTTACCAAACTCAGTCATCAACTGCTGCAGTTTCTCACCCAAATCAGCCACCAGCACTGTATCATCAGCGAACAACAACTGACTCACTTCCCAAGCTCTCTCATCCACAACAGACTGCATACTTGCACCTCTTTCCAAAACTCTTGCATTCACCTCCCTAACAACCCCATCCATAAACAAATTAAACAACCATGGAGACATCTCGCACCCCTGCCGCAAACCAACATTCACTGAGAACCAGTCACTTTCCTCTCTTCCTACTCGTACACATGCCTTACATCGTCGATAAAAACTCTTCACTGCTTCTAACAACATGCCTCCGACACCTTCCATAGAGCATCTCTATCAACTCTATCATATGCCTTCTCATGATCCATAAATGCTACATACAAATCTATTTGCTTTTCTAAGTATTTCTCACATACATTCTTCAAAGCAAACACCTGGTCCACACATCCTCTACCACTTCTGAAACCACACTGCTTTTCCCCAGTCTGATGCTCTGTACATGCCTTCACCCTCTCGATCAATACCCTCCCACATGATTTCCCAGGAATACTCAACAAACTTATACCTCTGTAATTTGAGCACTCACTTTTATCCCCTTTGCCTTTGTACAATGGCGCTATGCTAGCATTCCGCTAATCCTTAGGCACCTCACCATGAGTCATACATACATTAAATAACCTTACCCACCAGTCAACAATACAGATACCCCCTTTTTGAATGAATTCCACTGCAATACAATCCAAACCTGCTACCTTGCCAGATTTCATCTCATTCAAAGCTTTCACCACCTCCTCTCTGTTTACCAAATTATTCTCCTTAACCCTCTCACTTCACTCACCACCTCGACCAAAACACCCTATATCTGCTACTCTATCTTCAGACACATTCAACAAACTTTCAAAATACTCACTCCATCTCCTTCTCACATCACAACTACTTGTTATCACCTCCCCATTAGCCCCCTTCACTGATGTTCCCATTTGTTCCCTTGTCTTACGCACTTTATTTCCCTCCTTCCAAAACGTCTTTTTATTCTCTCTGAAATTCAATGATACTCTCTCACCCCAACTCTCATTTGCCCTCTTTTTCACCTCATGCACCCAGTCATTTGCATTATTTCCCTGCAAAAATCGTCCAAATGCCTCTCTTCTCTTTCACTAATAATCTTACTTCTTCATCCCCCCACTCACTACCCTTTCTAATCTGCTGCCACCTACGCTTCTCATGCCACAAACATCTTTTCCGTAAGGCATCACTGCTTCCCTAAATACATCCCATTCCTCCCCCACGGGGAAAATGAAACATGATAAGTTCCAAAGTGCACTTTTGTATAATAATCACATCATAAGGGGGGACGCAAAAGAGAAAATAACAGTCAGTTGATGGACAACGAAGAGACGAATTTAGTACGCCATTTGGTAAACATGCGATTGTCCAAGACAGAAAACGAACGTTCATAAACTTATAATTTTACAAATTCTATCAACAATAAAGTTATCTAATTTGTATAGACCACTAACATTAAGATAATGATTCCTTGTGTATTTGATAATAGAAGATTCAATGATATTTCTCATGTTAATAGAGTCAGAGTTAATAACTGAGATGGCATTACTCCAGTCAATAGAATGATCATAGTTTTTAACGTGATTAAACAAGTCATTTGATTCTTGTCCCGTTCTTATACAATATTTGTGTTCCTTAAGTTTAACAGAAAGATCCTATTCAGTCTGCCCAATATAAACCTTATCACAATTTCTGCATAGCACTTTATAGATGCACCCACTTGGCTCTGAGTGAAACGAAGCTCAAGGGTAAAGGGGAAAAGTGGTTTGGGAATGTCTTGGGAGTAAAGTCAGGGGTTAGTGAGAGGACAAGAGCAAGGGAAGGAGTAGCACTACTCCTGAAACAGGAGTGGTGGGAGCATGTGATAGAGTGTAAGAAAGTAAACTCTAGATTGATATGGGTAAAACTGAAAGTGTATGGAGAAAGATGGGTGATTATTGGTGCATATGCACCAGGGCATGAGAAGAAAGATCATGAGAGGCAAGTGTTTTGGGAGCAGCTGAGTGAGTGTGTTAGTAGTTTTTATGCACAAGACCGGGCTATAGTGATGAGTGAATTGAATGCAAAGGTGAGTAATGTGGGAGTTGAGGGAATAACTGGTGTACATGGGGTGTTCAGTGTCATAAATGGAAATGGTGAAGAGCTTGTAGATTTATGTACTGAAAAAGGACTGGTGAATGGGAATACCTGGTTTAAAAAGAGAGATATACATAAGTATACGTATGTAAATAGGAGAGATGGCCAGAGAGCGTAATTGGATTACGTGTTAATTGATAGGCACGCGAGAGACTTATGGATGTTAATGTGGTGAGAGGTGCAACTGGAGGGATGTCTGATCATTATCTTGTGGAGGCTAAGGTGAAGATTTGTAGAGGTTTTCAGAAAAGAAGAGAGAATGTAGGGGTGAAAAGAGTGGTGAGAGTAAGTGAGCTTGGGAAGGAGACTTGTGTGAAGAAGTACTAAGAGAGACTGAGTGCAGAATGGAAAAAGGTGAGAAAAAGGACGTATGGGGAGTGGGGGATGGAATGGGATGTATTTAGGGAAGCAGTGATGGCTTGCGCAAAAGATGCTTGTGGCATGAGAAGCGTGGGAGGTGGGCAAATTAGAAAGGGTAGTGAGTGGTGGGATGAAGAAGTAAGATTATTAGTGAAAGAGAAGAGAGAGGCATTTGGATGATTTTTGCAGGGAAATAATGCAAATGAGTGGGAGATGAATAAAAGAAAGAGGCAGGAGGTCAAGAGAAAGGTGCAAGAGGTGAAAAAGAGGGCAAATGAGAGTTGGGGTGAGAGAGTATCATTAAATTTTAGGGAGAATAAAAAGATGTTTTGGAAGGAGGTAAATAAAGTGCGTAAGATAAGGGAACAAATGGGGACTTCAGTGAAGGGGGCTAATGGGGAGGTGATAATAAGTAGTGGTGATGTGAGGAGATGGAGTGAGTATTTTGAAGGTTTGTTGAATGTGTTTGATGACAAAGTGGCAGATATAGGGCATTTTGGTCGAGGTGGTGTGCAAAGTGAGAGGGTTATGGAGAATGATTTGGTAAACAGAGAAGAGGTAGTAAAAGCTTTATGGAAGATGAAAGCCGGCAAGGCAGCAGGTTTGGATGGTATTGCAGTGGAATTTATTAAAAAAGGGGGTGACTGTATTGTTGACTGGTTGGTAAGGTTATTTAATGTATGTATGACTCGTGGTGAGGTGCCTGAGGATTTGCGGAATGCATGCATAGTGCCATTGTACATAGGCAAAGGGGATAAAAGTGAGTGCTCAGATTACAGAGGTATAAGTTTGTTGAGTATCCCTGGTAAATTATGTGGGAGGGTATTGATTGAGAGGGTGAAGGCATGGACAGAGCATCAGACTGGGGAAGAGCAGTGTGGTTTCAGAAGTGGTAGAGGATGTGTGGATCAGGTGTTTGCTTTGAAGAATGTATGTGAGAAATACTTAGAAAAGCAAATGGATTTGTATGTAGCATTTATGGATCTGGAGAAGGCATATGATAGAGTTGATATAGATGCTCAGTGGAAGGTGTTAAGAATATATGGTGTAGATTTATGGTGTGGGAGGCATGTTGTTAGAAGCAGTGAAAAGTTTTTATCGAGGATGTAAGGCATGTGTACATGTAGGAAGAGAGGAAAGTGAATGGTTCTCAGTAAATGTTGGTTTGCGGCAGGGGTGTGTGATGTCTCCATGGTTGTTTAATTTGTTTATGGATGGAGTTGTTAGGGAGGGGCAAGTATGCAGTCTGTTGTGTATGAGAGAGCTTGGGAAGTGAGTCAGTTGTTGTTCGCTGATTATACAGCGCTGGTGGCTGATTTTTGTGAGAAACTGCAGAAGCTGCTGACTGAGTTTGGTAAAGTGTGTGAAAGAAGAAAGCTGAGAATAAATGTGAATAAGAGCAGGGTTGTGGGACAAGTCAACTGGGAGGTAAGTTTGAAGGGAGAAAAACTGGAGGAAGTGATGTGCTTTAGATATGTGGGAGTGGATGTGGCAGCGGATGAAACCATGGAAGCGGAAGTGAATCATAGGGTGGGGGAGGGGGCGAAAATTCTGGGAGCCTTGATGAATGTTTGGAAGTCGAGAACATTATCTCGGAAAGCAAAAATGGGTATGTTTTAAGGAATAGTGGTTCCAACAATGTTTTATGGTTGCAAGGCGTGGGCTATGGATAGAGGTGTGCGGAGGAGGGTGGATGTGCTGGAAATGAGATGTTTGAGGACAATATGTGGTGTGAGGTGGTTTGATCGAGTAAGTAATGTAAGTGTGAGAGAGATGTGTGGAAATAAAAAGAGCGTGGTTGAGAGAGCAGAAGAGGGTGTTTTGAAATGGTTTGTTCACATGGAGAGAATGAGTGGGGAAAGATTGACCAAGAGGATATATGTGTCAGAGGTGGAGGGAACGAGGAGGAGTGGGAGACCAAATTGGAGTTGGAAAGATGGAGTGAAAAAGATTTTGAGTGATCGGGGCCTAAACATGCAGGAGGGTGAAAGGCGTCCAAGTAATAGAGTGAATTGAATGATGTGGTATACCGGGGTCGACGTGCTGTCAATGGATTGAACCAGGGCATGTGAAGTGTCTGGGGTAAACCATGGAAAGTGTGTGGGGCCTGGATGTGGAAAGGGAGCTGTGGTTTCGGGCATTATTACATGACAGCTAGAGACTGAGTGTGACCAAATGGGGCCTTTGGTGTCTTTCCTAGCGCTACCTCACACACATGAGGAGGGAGGGGGTTGTTATTCCATGTGTGGCTGGGTGGCGATGGGAACAGATAAAGGCAGACAGTATGAATTATGTACATGTGTATATATGTATATGTGTGTGTGTGTATGTATATGTGTACATTGAGATATATAGGTATGTATGTTTGTGTGTGTGGACGTGTATATATATACATGTGTATGTGCGTCTGTCAATTAACACGTAATCCAATAACACTCTCTGGCCATCTCTCCTACTTACATACGTATACTTATGTATATCTCGCTTTTTAAACCAGGTATTCCCAATCACCAGTCCTTTTTCAGCACATAAATCTACAAGCTCTTCACCATTTCCATTTACAACACTGAACACTCCATGTATACCAATTATTCCCTCAACTGCCACATTACTCACCTTTGCATTCGAATCACCCATCACTATAACCCGGTCTTATGCATCAAAACCACTAACACACTCATTCAGCTGCTCCCAAAACACTTGCCTCTCATGATCTTTCTTCTCATGCCCAGGTGCGTATGCACCAATAATCACCCATCTCTCTCCATTAACTTTCAGTTTTACCCATATCAATCTAGAATTTACTTTCTTACACTCTATCACATACTCCCACAACTCCTGATTCAGGAATAGTGCTACTCCTTCCCTTGCTCTTGTCCTCTCACTAACCCCTGACTTTACTCCCAAGACATTCCCAAACCACTCTTCCCCTTTACCCTTGAGCTTCGTTTCACTCAGAGCCAAAACATCCAGGTTCCTTTCCTCAAACATACTACCTATCTCCTTTTTTCTCATCTTGGTTACATCCACACACATTTAGACACCCCAATCTGAGCCTTCGAGGAGGATGAGCACTCCTCACGTGACTCCTTCTGTTTTCCCTTTTAGAAAGTTAAAATACAAGGAGGGGAGGGTTTTTGGCCCCCCCCACTCCCGTCCCCTTTAGTCGCCTTCTACGACACATGAGGAATGCGTGGGAAGTATTCTTTCTCCCCTATCCCCCTACCTATCTATCTATCTATCTATATTTATATATATATATATATATATATATATATATATATATATATATATATATATATATATATATATGTATATATATATATATATATATATATATATATATATATATATATATATATATATATATATTCCCTGGGGATAGGGGAGAAAGAATACTTCCCACGTATTTCCTGCATGTCGTAGAAGGCGACTAAAAGGGAAGGGAGCGGGGGGCTGGAAATCCTCCCCTCTCATTTTTTTTTTTCTTTTTCCAAAAGAAGGAACAGAGAAGAGGGCCAGGTGAGGATATTCCCTCAAAGGCCCAGTCCTCTGTTCTTAACGCCACCTCGCTATCGCGGGAAATAGCGAATAGTATGAAAAAAAAATATATTTTTTTTTTTTTTTTTTTTTTTTTTTATACTTTGTCGCTGTCTCCCGCGTTTGCGAGGTAGCGCAAGGAAACAGACGAAAGAAATGGCCCAACCCTCCCCATACACATGTACATACACACGTCCACACACGCAAATATACATACCTACACAGCTTTCCATGGTTTACCCCGGACGCTTCACATGCCTTCACTGACAGCACGTCAACCCCTGTATACCACATCGCTCCAATTCACTCTATTCCTTGCCCTCCTTTCACCCTCCTGCATGTTCAGGCCCCGATCACACAAAATCCTTTTCACTCCATCTTTCCACCTCCAATTTGGTCTCCCTCTTCTCCTCGTTCCCTCCACCTCCGACACATATATCCTCTTGGTCAATCTTTCCTCACTCATTCTCTCCATGTGCCCAAACCATTTCAAAACACCCTCTTCTGCTCTCTCAACCACGCTCTTTTTATTTCCACACATCTCTCTTACCCTTACGTTACTTACTCGATCAAACCACCTCACACCACACATTGTCCTCAAACATCTCATTTCCAGCACATCCATCCTCCTGCGCACAACTCTATCCATAGCCCACGCCTCGCAACCATACAACATTGTTGGAACTACTATTCCTTCAAACATACCCATTTTTGCTTTCCGGGATAATGTTCTCGACTTCCACACATTTTTCAAGGCTCCCAAAATTTTCGCCCCCTCCCCCACCCTATGATCCACTTCCGCTTCCATGGTTCCATCCGCTGACAGATCCACTCCCAGATATCTAAAACACTTCACTTCCTCCAGTTTTTCTCCATTCAAACTCACCTCCCAATTGACTTGACCCTCAACCCTACTGTACCTAATAACCTTGCTCTTATTCACATTTACTCTTAACTTTCTTCTTCCACACACTTTACCAAACTCCGTCACCAGCTTCTGCAGTTTCTCACATGAATCCGCCACCAGCGCTGTATCATCAGCGAACAACAACTGACTCACTTCCCAAGCTCTCTCATCCCCAACAGACCTCATACTTGCCCCTCTTTCCCAGACTCTTACATTTACCTCCCTAACAACCCCATCCATAAACAAATTAAACAACCATGGAGACATCACACACCCCTGCCGCAAACCTACATTCACTGAGAACCAATCACTTTCCTCTCTTCCTACACGTACACATGCCTTACATCCTCGATAAAAACTTTTCACTGCTTCTAACAACTTGCCTCCCACACCATATATTCTTAATACCTTCCACAGAGCATCTCTATCAACTCTATCATATGCCTTCTCCAGATCCATAAATGCTACATACAAATCCATTTGCTTTTCTAAGTATTTCTCACATACATTCTTCAAAGCAAACACCTGATCCACACATCCTCTCCCACTTCTGAAACCACACTGCTCTTCCCCAGTCTGATGCTCTGTACATGCCTTCACCCTCTCAATCAATACCCTCCCATATAATTTACCAGGAATACTCAACAAACTTATACCTCTGTAATTTGAGCACTCACTCTTATCCCCTTTGCCTTTGTACAATGGCACTATGCACGCATTCCGCCAATCCTCAGGCTCCTCACCATGAGTCATACATACATTAAATAACCTTACCAACCAGTCAACAATACAGTCACCCCCTTTTTTAATAAATTCCACTGCAATACCATCCAAACCTGCTGCCTTGCCGGCTTTCATCTTCCGCAAAGCTTTTACTACCTCTTCTCTGTTTGCCAAATCATTTTCCCTAACCCTCTCACTTTGCACACCACCTCGACCCAAACACCCTATATCTGCCACTCTGTCATCAGACACATTCAACAAACCTTCAAAATACTCATTCCATCTCCTTCTCACATCACCACTACTTGTTATCACCTCCCCATTTACGCCCTTCACTGAAGTTCCCATTTGCTCCCTTGTCTTACGCACCCTATTTACCTCCTTCCAGAACATCTTTTTATTCTCCCTAAAATTTACTGATAGTCTCTCACCCCAACTCTCATTTGCCCTTTTTTTCACCTCTTGCACCTTTCTCTTGACCTCCTGTCTCTTTCTTTTATACTTCTCCCACTCAATTGCATTTTTTCCCTGCAAGAATCGTCCAAATGCCTCTCTCTTCTCTTTCACTAATACTCTTACTTCTTCATCCCACCACTCACTACCCTTTCTAAACAGCCCACCTCCCACTCTTCTCATGCCACAAGCATCTTTTGCGCAATCCATCACTGATTCCCTAAATACATCCCATTCCTCCCCCACTCCCCTTACTTCCATTGTTCTCACCTTTTTCCATTCTGTACACAGTCTCTCCTGATACTTCTTCACACAGGTCTCCTTCCCAAGCTCACTTACTCTCACCACCTTCTTCACCCCAACATTCACTCTTCTTTTCTGAAAACCCATACTAATCTTCACCTTAGCCTCCACAAGATAATGATCAGACATCCCTCCAGTTGCACCTCTCAGCACATTGACATCCAAAAGTCTCTCTTTCGCACGCCTGTCAATTAACACGTAATCCAATAACGCTCTCTGGCCATCTCTCCTACTTACATAAGTATACTTATGTATATCTCGCTTTTTAAACCAGGTATTCCCAATCATCAGTCCTTTTTCAGCACATAAATCTACAAGCTCTTCACCATTTCCATTTACAACACTGAACACCCCATGCATACCAATTATTCCCTCAACTGCCACATTACTCACCTTTGCATTCAAATCACCCATCACTATAACCCGGTCTCGTGCATCAAAACCGCTAACACACTCATTTAGCTGCTCCCAAAACACTTGCCTCTCATGATCTTTCTTCTCATGCCCAGGTGCATATGCACCAATAATCACCCACCTCTCTCCATCAACTTTCAATTTTACCCATATTAATCGGGAATTTATTTTCTTACATTCTATCACATACTCCCACAACTCCTGTTTTAGGAGTATTGCTACTCCTTCCCTTGCTCTTGTCCTCTCACTAACCCCTGACTTCACTCCCCAGACATTTCCAAACCACTCTTCCCCTTTACCCTTGAGCTTCGTTTCACTCAGAGCCAAAACATCCAGGTTCCTTTCCTCAAACATACTACCTATCTCTCCTTTTTTCACATCTTGGTTACATCCACACACATTTAGGCACCCCACTCTGAGCCTACGAGGAGGATGAGCACTCCCCGCGTGACTCCTTCTTCTGTTTCCCATTTTAGAAAGTTAAAAAATACAAGGAGGGGAGGATTTCCGGCCCCCCGCTCCCGTCCCCTCTAGTCGCTTTCTACGACACGCGAGGAATACGTGGGAAGTATTCTTTCACCCCTATCCCCAGGGATAATATACATATATATATACACACACACACACACTCACACACACACACACACACATACATATATATACATATGAAAAATGTAAGAAACAATTTAGAAAACAAACTTTTAGCTTGAAATGAATGAAAAAATTGAACGTCACATAATGGTTCAACCTCTGGCTATGGAAAAGGAAATGTACAATTTATTCACACAAACGTCAATAGCAGTTCTCATCAATTTCACCACTGAATCAATAAGCTTCAATAAATATATATATATATTTTTTTTTTTTTTTTTTATACTTTGTCGCTGTCTCCCGCGTTTGCGAGGTAGCGCAAGGAAACAGACGAAAGAAATGGCCCAACCCCCCCCATACACATGTACATACACACGTCCACACACGCAAATATACATACCTACACAGCTTTCCATGGTTTACCCCAGACACTTCACATGCCTTGATTCAATCCTCTGACAGCACGTCAACCCCTGTATACCACATCGCTCCAATTCACTCTATTCCTTGCCCTCCTTTCACCCTCCTGCATGTTCAGGCCCCGATCACACAAAATCTTTTTCACTCCATCTTTCCACCTCCAATTTGGTCTCCCTCTTCTCCTCGTTCCCTCCACCTCCGACACATATATCCTCTTGGTCAACCTTTCCTCACTCATTCTCTCCATGTGCCCAAACCATTTCAAAACACCCTCTTCTGCTCTCTCGACCACGCTCTTTTTATTTCCACACATCTCTCTTACCCTTACGTTACTTACTCGATCAAACCACCTCACACCACACATTGTCCTCAGACATCTCATTTCCAGCACATCCATCCTCCTGCGCACAACTCTATCCATAGCCCACGCCTCGCAACCATACAACATTGTTGGAACCACTATTCCTTCAAACATACCCATTTTTGCTTTCCGAGATAATGTTCTCGACTTCCACACATTCTTCAAGGCTCCCAGAATTTTTGCCCCCTCCCCCACCCTATGATCCACTTCCGCAATTGAGTGGGAGATGTATAAAAGAAAGAGACAGGAGGTCAAGAGAAAGGTGCAAGAGGTGAAAAAAAGGGCAAATGAGAGTTGGGGTGAGAGAGTATCATTAAATTTTAGGGAGAATAAAAAGATGTTCTGGAAGGAGGTAAATAAAGTGCGTAAGACAAGGGAGCAAATGGGAACTTCAGTGAAGGGCGCAAATGGGGAGGTGATAACAAGTAGTGGTGATGTGAGAAGGAGATGGAGTGAGTATTTTGAAGGTTTGTTGAATGTGTCTGATGATAGAGTGGCAGATATAGGGTGTTTTGGTCGAGGTGGTGTGCAAAGTGAGAGGGTTAGGGAAAATGATTTGGTAAACAGAGAAGAGGTAGTGAAAGCTTTGCGGAAGATGAAAGCCGGCAAGGCAGCAGGTTTGGATGGTATTGCAGTGGAATTTATTAAAAAAGGGGGTGACTGTATTGTTGACTGGTTGGTAAGGTTATTTAATGTATGTATGACTCATGGTGAGGTGCCTGAGGATTGGCGGAATGCGTGCATAGTGCCATTGTACAAAGGCAAAGGGGATAAGAGTGAGTGCTCAAATTACAGAGGTATAAGTTTGTTGAGTATTCCTGGTAAATTATATGGGAGGGTATTGATTGAGAGGGTGAAGGCATGTACAGAGCATCAGATTGGGGAAGAGCAGTGTGGTTTCAGAAGTGGTAGAGGATGTGTGGATCAGGTGTTTGCTTTGAAGAATGTATGTGAGAAATACTTAGAAAAGCAAATGGATTTGTATGTAGCATTTATGGATCTGGAGAAGGCATATGATAGAGTTGATAGAGATGCTCTGTGGAAGGTATTAAGAATATATGGTGTGGGAGGCAAGTTGTTAGAAGCAGTGAAAAGTTTTTATCGAGGATGTAAGGCATTTGTACGTGTAGGAAGAGAGGAAAGTGATTGGTTCTCAGTGAATGTAGGTTTGCGGCAGGGGTGTCTGATGTCTCCATGTTTGTTTAATTTGTTTATGGATGGGGTTGTTAGGGAGGTAAATGCAAGAGTTTTGGAAAGAGGGGCAAGTATGAAGTCTGTTGGGGATGAGAGAGCTTGGGAAGTGAGTCAGTTGTTGTTCGCTGATGATACAGCGCTGGTGGCTGATTCATGTGAGAAACTGCAGAAGCTGGTGACTGAGTTTGGTAAAGTGTGTGGAAGAAGAAAGTTAAGAGTAAATGTGAATAAGAGCAAGGTTATTAGGTACAGTAGGGTTGAGGGTCAAGTCAATTGGGAGGTGAGTTTGAATGGAGAAAAACTGGAGAAAGTGAAGTGTTTTAGATATCTGGGAGTGGATCCGGCAGCGGATATATATATATTTTTTTTTTTTTTTTTTTACGCTTTGTCGCTGTCTCCCGCGTTTGCGAGGTAGCGCAAGGAAACAGACGAAAGAAATGGCCCAACCCCCCTCCACACACACTCACATACACACGTCCACACACGCAAATATACATACCTACACAGCTTTCCATGGTTTACCCCAGACGCTTCACATGTCCTGATTCAATCCACTGACAGCACGTCAACCCCGGTATACCACATCGCTCCAATTCACTCTATTCCTTGCCCTCCTTTCACCCTCCTGCATGTTCAGGCCCCGATCACACAAAATATTTTTCACTCCATCTTTCCACCTCCAATTTGGTCTCCCTCTTCTCCTCGTTCCCTCCACCTCCGACACTTATATCCTCTTGGTCAACCTTTCCTCACTCATTCTCTCCATGTGCCCAAACCATTTCAAAACACCCTCTTCTGCTCTCTCAACCACGCTCTTTTTATTTCCACACATCTCTCTTACCCTTACGTTACTTACTCGATCAAACCACCTCACACCACACATTGTCCTCAGACACCTCATTTCCAGCACATCCATCCTCCTGCGCACAACTCTATCCATAGCCCACGCCTCGCAACCATACAACATTGTTGGAACCACTATTCCTTCAAACATACCCACTTTTGCTTTCCGAGATAATGTTCTCGACTTCCACACATTCTTCAAGGCTCCCAGAATTTTCGCCCCCTCCCCCACCCTATGATCCACTTCCGCTTCCATGGTTCCATATATATATATATATATATATATATATATATATATATATATATATAAGTAAATGTGAATAAGAGCAAGGTTATTAGGTACAGTAGGGTTAAGGGACAATTCAACTGGGAGGTAAGTTTTAATGGAGAAAAATTGGAGGAAGTGAAGTGTTTTAGATATCTAGGAGTGGATTTGGCAGGAGATGGATCCATGGAAGCGGATGTGAATCATAGGGTGGGGGAGGGCGCGAAAGTTCTGGGAGCGTTGAAGAATGTGTGGGCTATTTTCTGTTTGTATATCTAGGGCCATTCTCTCTATCTATATGTGGAACCATTCCCCCTAAGTTTCTATATCCGAGATCATTATTTCTGTTTTCTATATCTTTGATCATTCTCACAATGTTTTTATATTGTGGCTCATTCTCTCTGTTTATATATATGGAGTCATTCTCTTTATGTTTGTATATCTGTTATCATTATGTCTTTATGTCTGGAATCATTCTTTCTATGTGTCTATATCTAGGGCCATTTTCTCTATCTTTATATATATGGAAGCATTCCCACTGTGTTTCTATATCTGGGATCATTCTCTCAATTCTCTCAATGTTTCTATATCTTTGATCATCCTCTCTACATTTCTATATCTAGAGCCATTCACTCTTTGTTTTTATATCTGGTATTCTGTATGTTTCTCTATCTAGGATCATTCTCTCTATGTTTCTACATTTGGAACTATACTCTCTTTTTCTATATCTTGGATCATTCTCTCTGTTTTTCTATAATTCGTATCATTCTTTCTGTTTCTATATCTCGGGCCATTCTCTCTATGTTTCTATATCTGGGATCATTCTATCTATGTTACTATATCTGGGATCATTCTCTCTATGTATCTATATCTGGGATCATTCTCTCTACGTTTCTATATCTTTGTTCTCTCTATGTTTCTATATCTGGGGCCATCCTCTCTATGTTTCTGTATCCAGGACCATTTTCTTTGTTTCTATATCTGGAATCATTCGATCTGTGTTTCATTATCTGTGATCATTCTCTCTATTTTTCCATAACCAGGATCATTCTCTGTGTTTCGATATCTAGGGCCATTCTTTAAAAATTACCATATCCGGGGTGATTCTCTCTATGTCTCTATATCTGGGCCATTCTCTCTATATTTCTATATTTGGGGACTTTTATTTTTCTACATTTAGGATATTTCTGTTTATATGTCTATATCTGGGGCCAATAAATCTACATTTCTATAACAATAGACATTCTTTATGTTTCTATATCTGGAATAATTCTCTCTATGTTTCTATATCTAGGAACATTCTCTCCATGTTTCCATATCTGGAGTAATTCTCTCTTTGTTTCCTTATCTGGCATTATTCTCTTCATGTTTCTATATCCAAGGCCTTTCTCTGTGTGTTTCTTTTTCCCAGACCATTTTCTTTGTTTCTGTATCTCAGTCCATTCATCCTATGTTTCTATATCTGGGGTAATTCTTTGTTTTTATATCTGGGATTATTCTCTTTATTTTTCTATGTCTGGGATTACACACTCTATGATTTTATATCTGGGATCATTCTCTCTATATTTCTATACCTGGGATCATTATCTCTATGCTTCTATATCTGTGGCAATTCTCACTGTTTCCACATCCAGGTAACTCTCTTAATGTTTCTATATCCAAGGCCATTTTCTCTGTTTCTTTTCCCTGGGCCATTTTTAAGTTTCTATGTCTTGGCCTATTTTCTCTATCTTTCTATTTTGGGGCCATTCTCTTTGTCTCTCTATATCTACTGCCATTTTCTCTATTTTTCTATATCGGGGCCATTGTCTTTATTTTTCTATATCTGCAGTTATTCTCTCTCTGTTTCAATATCTGAAATCATTTTCCCTTTCTATATCTAGGATTACTATAATATAGTTTTCTCATTTGTTTCAATATCTGGGATAATTCTCAATTTTTCTATATCTGGGGCCATTTTCTCTCTGTTTTTATATCTCTATGTTTCTATATCTGCAGCCATTGTCTCTGTTTCTATGTCTGGGGTCATTCTCTCTGTTTCTACATCTGGGATCATTCTCTCTATACCTACTGCCATTTTCTCTATTTTTCTATATCTGGGGCCATTGTCTTTATTTTTGTATATCCACAGTTATTCTCTTATGTTTCAATATCAGAAATAATTTTCTCTGTTTCTGTATCTAGGATTACTATATACAGTTTTCTCATTTTTTCAATATCTGGGATAATTTTCAATTTTTCTATATCTGGGGCCATTCTCTATCTGTTTGTATATCTCTATGAATCTATATCTGCAGCCATGGTCTCTATTTCTATATCTGCAGCCATTGTCTCTGTTTCTTTATCTGGGATCATTCTATGTTTCTATATCTGTGATCATTCTCTCTATGTGTCTATATCTTAGAACATTGTCTCTCTGTTTCTATATATGGAGCTATTCTCTCAATGTTTCTATATCTGGGATGATTCTCTCTATGTTTCTATATCTGGGATGATTCTCTCTATGTTTCTATGTCTGAAGCCTTTTTCTGTTTTTATATATGGGATCATTCTCTCTATGTTTCAATATATATCATCATTATCTCAACATTTCTTTATTTGGGATCATTGTCTCTATGCTTCTATATCTGAAGCCTTTTTCTCTGTGTTTATATATAGGATAATTTTCTCAATGTTTCTATATCTAGGGTCATTCTCTCTGGCTTTACATCTGGGACCATTCTCTCTATGTTTAATTGTCTTTGATTGTTTTCTCTGTGTTTCTATATGTGGGATCATTCCCTCTGTTTATATATCTGGAGCCATTCTCTTTGTGTTTCTATATCTAGGATGATTATGCTTTTATGTCTGGGATCATTCTCTCTCTGTTTTAATATATGTTTCTGTATCTGGAGCAAGAGTTGATAGAGATGCTCTGTGGAAGGTATTAAGAATAATATATGGTGCGGGAAGCAAGTTGTTATAAGTAGTGAAAAGTTTTTATCGAGGATGTAAGGCATGTGTATGAGTAGGAAGAGAGGAAAGTGATTGGTTCTCAGTGAATGTTGGTTTGCGACAGGGGTTCGTGATGTCTCCTTGGTTGTTTAGTTTGTTTATGGATGGGGTTGTTTGAGAGGTGAATGCAAGAGTTTTGGAAAGAGGGGCAAGTATGCAGTCTGTTGTGGATGAGAGAGCTTGGGAAGTGAGTCAGTTGTTGTTCTCTGATGATACAGCGCTAGTGGCTGATTCAGGTGAGAAACTGCAGAAGCTGGTGACTGAGTTTGGTAAAGTGTGTGAAAGAAGAAAACTGAGAGTGAATGTGAATAAGAGCAAGGTTATTAGGTACAGTAGGGACAAGTCAATTGGGAGGTAAGTTTGAATGGAGAAAAACTGGAGAAAGTGAAGTGTTTTAGATATCTGGGAGTGGATGTGGCAGTGGATGGAACCATGGAGGTGGAAGTGAATCATAGGGTGGGGGAGGGGGCAAAAGTTCTGGGAGCGTTGAAAAATGTGTGGAAGTCGGGAATGTTATCTTGGAAAGCAAAAATGGGTATGTTTGAAGAAATAGTGGTACCAGCAATGTTATAAGGTTGCGAGGTTTGGGCTATAGATAGAGTTGTGCGGAGGAGGGTGGATTTGCTGGAAATGAGATGTTTGAGGACAGTATGTGGTGTTAGGTGGTTTGATTGAGTAAGTAATGAAAGGGTAAGATAGATGTGTGGTAATAAAAAGAGTGTGGTCAAGAGAGCAGAAGAGAGTGTTTTGAAATGTTTTGGTCACGTAGAGAGAATGAGTGAGGAAAGATTGACAAAGAGGATATATGTGTCAGAGGTGGAGGGAACGAGGAGAAGTGGGAGACCAAATTGGAGGTGGAAAGATGGAGTGAAAAAGATTTTGAGTGATCAGGGCCTGAACATGCAGGAGGGGGAAAGGTGTGCAAGGAATAGAGTGAATTGGAACGATGTGGTATACTGGAGTGGACGTGCTGTCAGTGGATTGAACCAAGGCATGTGAAGCGTTTGGGGTAAACCATGGAAAGTTTTATGGGGCCTGGATGTGGAAAGGGAGCTGTGGTTTCGGTGCATTATACGTGACAGCTAGAGACTGAGTGTGAACAAATGTGGCCTTTGTTGTCTTTTCCTATCATTACCTCGAGTACATGCAGGGGGAAGGGGGTTGTCATTTCATGTGTGGTGGGGTGGCGACGGGAATGAATAAGGGCAGACAGTATGAATTATGTACATGTGTATATATATGTATATGCCTGTGTGTGTATATATATGTATACATTGAGATGTATAGGTATGCATATGTGAGTGTGTGGATGTGTATGTATATACATGTGTATATGGGTGGGTTGGGCCACTCTTTCACTACCTCGCTAATGCGGGAGACAGCATCAAAGTATAATAAGATAGATAAATAAATATCTGGAGCCATTCTCACTGTGTTTCTATATCTAGGATGATTATGCTTTATATCTGGGATCATTCTCTCTCTGTTTTAATATGTGTTTCTATATCTGGAGCCATTCTCACAGTGTTTCTATAACTGGGATCATTCTATATTTTCATATCTTTTATTATTCCCACTATTGTTCCTATATCTCGAGCCATTCCCTGTATGTTTCTATATCTTGGATCATTCTCTGTTGTTCAATATCTCTGATCGTTCTCTCTTTGTTTCTATAACTGGGATCATTCTCTTTACACTTCTGTATCTGGGATCATTCTTTCTATTCTTTTTCTATCTGAAGCTATTCTCTCTATGGTTTTCTGTTTGGGATCATTCTCTCTAGGTTTCTGTATCTGGGATAATTGTGTCTTTGTTTCAAAGTCTGGGGCAGTTCTCCCTGTTTTTCTATATCTTGAATAATTTTCTCTCTCTTTCTATATCATAGATCATTTTTTCTGTTTCTATATCATGGATCATTCTCTCTATGTTTCTATAACGGTATATATTCTCTCTGTGTTTCTATATCTGGGATCATTCTGTCTTTGTTTCTTTATCTGGGGCTATTCTCTCTTTGTATGTATATCCAGGGCCATTTTCTGTGTTTCTATATTTGGAGCCACTCTCAATGTTTCTATGTATGGGGCCATTTTCTCTGCATTTCTATATCTTGGGCCATTCTCTCTATGTTTCTATATCCGAGGCATTTTTCTAATGTTTCTATATCCGTGATCTTTCTCTCTACATCTGTATCATGGACCATTCCCTCTATCTTTCTATATCTGGGGCTATTCTCTTTATGGTTCTCTTTCCAAGGCCATTCTTTCAATGTTTCTATATCAGGGACCATTCTCTCTACTTTTCTTTATCGGGACAATTCTCTCCGTATTTCCATATCTGGTCCGTTCTGTTTATGTTCATATATATGTTTTCATTCTTTTGATGTTTCTATATCTGCGATTATTCTGTTTTTATATATGGGGCCATTCCATTTATGTTTCTATATCTGGGATCTTTCTCTCTATGTTTCTATATCTGGTATCATTTTTTATTTATGTATATCTGGAATAATGCCTCTATGTTTCTATATCTGGGGCCATTTACTGTATGTTCCTATATCCAGGGCACTTTTATCTATGTTTCTATACCTGGGGCCATTCTCTCTACATTTTTATACCTGGGGTCATTCTCTTTATGTTTCTATATCTGAGATCATTCCCTCTGTTTATATATCTGGGATAATTCTCTCTTTATTTCCTATATCTAGGATCACTCTATGTTTTTATATCCATGGCCATTCTCCTTACATTTCTATATCTGGGGCTATTCCCTCTCTTTCTGTATCTGGAGCCGTTTTCTCTACGTTTCTATTCCTGGAGTCATTTCTCTGTTTCTCTTCATTTTCTATATTTGGGGTCATTCTCTCTTGTTTCTATATCTGGGATCATTATATCTGTATCTGGCTCCATTCTCTCTATATCTGTATCTGGGGCTATTCTCTCTGTTTCTATATCCTCAGCCATTCTCTCTATGTTTGTATATCTGGGGACATTTTCTTTGTTTCTTTATCTCTGGTCATTCCCTCTATGTATCTATACCATGTCCATTCTCTCTCTTTCTTTATCTGGGATCATTCTCTCTATGTTTCTATATATTGGATTGTTCTCTCTGTGTTTCTATATCTGGAGCCATTCTCTCTATTTTTCTGTATCTAGGATTATTCTCTATGTTTCTATATCTGGGATCATTCTTTATTTTTCTTTAACAGGGATCATTATCAATGTTTCTATATCATGAGCCATTCTCTCTATGTTTCTTTCTTGAGGGCCATTTTCTCAGTGTTTTTATACATAGGGCCATTTTCTCTATGTTTCTATATATGATGCCATCCTCTTTATCTTTTGTATATCTAGGGTTATTCTCTCTGTTTCAATTTTTGGTGCCATTTTTTTCTGTTTTTATATCTAGGATCTTTCTCTCTGTTTCTATATCTAGGATTATCATATCTATGTTTCTATGTCTGGGACCATTTTCTCAATGTTACTATATCTGGGATCATTCTCTCTAGGTTTCTATATCTGGGACCATTATTTTTATGTTTCAGTATCTGTTAACATTCTCTCTGTTTCTCTATCCAAGGCTATTCTGTGTATCTTTTTCTGCTGGCATTCTCACTATGATTCTGTATCTTGGGCCATTTTCTTTGTGTTTCTATATCCATGATCATTCTCTGTTTCTATATGTAGGACCATTTTCTGTTTCTATATCTGTGGCCATTCCCTTTATTTTTATGAATCTGGTGTTATTCTCTCTATGTTTCAGTTTCTATGGCCATTCTCTGTATGTTCTATATCTGGGACAATTTTCTCAATGTTTCTAAACCTGGGATCATTCTATCTATTTTTCTACATCTGGGACCATTCTCTCCATGTTTCTATATCTGTGGCCATTCACTGTATGTATCTGTATCCAGGGCAATTCTCTATGTTTCTACACCTGGGGCCATTCTCTACATTTTTATACCTGGGGGCTATTCTTTTTATGTTTCTATATCTGAGATCATTTCCTCTATGTTTCTATATCTGGGATAATTCTCTCTTTATTTCTATAGGATCATTCTCTCTACATTTTTATATCTTCAGCCACTCTCTCTACATTTCTATATCTGGGTCTATTCTCGCTATGTTTCTATATCTGGAGATGTTTTCTTTACGTTTCTATTCCTGGGGTCATTTTCTCTGTTTATATATGTTAGGCCATTCTCTTCATTTTCTATATTTGGGGTCATTCTCTCTACATGTATATATCTGGGATCATTCTCTATATGTGTATCTGGCTCCATTCCCTCTATATCTGTATCTGGTGCCATTCTCTCTGTTTCTATATCCTCAGCCATTCTCTCTATGTTTGTATATCTGGGGACATTTTCTCTGTTTCTTTATCTGTAGTCATTCTCTCTGTGTTTCTATACGATGTCCATTCTTTCTGTTTCTTTATCTGGGATCATTCTCTTTATGTTTCTATATCTCGGATTGTTCTCTCTGTTTCTGCATCCGGAGCCATTCTCACTATTTTTCTGTATCTGGGATCATTCTCTCTATGTTTCTTTATCTTGGGGGCCATACTCTCTATGTTTCTGTAGTTGCAATCATTCTCTCTATGTTTCTATATCTGGGATCATTCTTTCTATTTTTCTTTAAATGGGATCATTCTCTATGTTTCTGTATCATTAGTCATTCTCTCTATGTTTCTTTCTCAAGGGCCATTTTCTCCATGTTTTTATATCTAGGGCCATTTTCATTTATTTCTATTCTGGGGCCATTCTCTTTATTTTTTGTATATTCAGGGTTATTCTCTTTGTTTCAATTTCCAGGCTATTCTCTCTACATTTTTATATCTGGGATCATTCTGTCTGTGTTTCTGTATCTAGGATTATTATATCTATGTTTCTATATCTGGGACCATTTTCTCAATGTTTCTATATCTGGGATCATTCTCTCTATTTTTCTATATCTGAGGCCATTATCTCTATTTTTTCTATATCTTGGGCCATTCTATATTTCTGTATCAGGGGCCATTTTTCTGCCTATATCTTGGGCCTTTCTCTATTTTTCTATACCGTAGTCCATTCCTTCCATATTTCTATTTCTGTCATTATTCTCTCTATGTCTGTATATGGGGCCATTCTTTATGTCTCTGTATCTGGGACATTCTCTCTCTGTTCTAATTTCCGAAGCATTCTCTCTGTTTTAATATCTGGGGAAATTTTCTCCATGTTTCTATGTCTGGGATCATTCTCTCTATTTTTTCTATCTGGGACTATTATCTCTATGATTTTATATCTAAAGTCATTCTCTCAAGGTTTCTATATCTGGGGCTTTTATTTCTAAGTTTCAATATCAGTTAACATTATGTTTCTATATCTGAGGCTATTCTCTCTATGTATCTTTTCTTCTACCATTCTCACCATGTTTCTATATCTTGGGCCATTCTTTCTATATTTTTATATCCATAGCCATTCTCTCCTTGTTTCTATATGTAGGACCATTTTCTCTGTTTCTATATCTGTGGCCAATCCTTTTTTTTTCTATATCCAGTTTCATTCTCTATGTTTCAGTTTCCATGGCCATTCTCTCTATGTTCTGTACCTGGGAAAATTTTCTTAGTGTTTCTAAATCTGGGTTTCTCTATCTGGGACCATTCTCTCTATGTTTCTATATCTGGGGCCATCATCAATGTTTATGTATCTGGAGCCATTCTCTCTGTTTCTATATCTGGTATCATTCTTTCTTTGTTTCTATATCAGGGATAATTCTCTTCATGTTTCTATATCTAGGATCATTGTCCCTATTATTCTAGATCTGGAGCCATTCTCTCCATGTTTTTGTATCTGTGATCATTCTCTATGTTTTTATATCTGGGATCATTCTCTCTATGTTTCTATATCTGGGGACACTCTATGTTTCTTTGTGATCATTCTCTCTATGTTTCTGTAAATGGGATCTTTCTCTATATGTGTCTACATTTGGAGCCATTTTCTCTATGTTTCTATATCTTGGATCATTATCTCTCATGTTTTTGTATCTGGAATCATTCCCTCTGTGTTTCTAAATCAGGGGCCATTCTCTCTATGTTTCTGTATCTAGGGCCATTCTCTTTATGTTTCTGTTTCTGGAGCCATACCCTGTGATTATATCTATGTTTCTGTTTTTAGGGCCATTCACTCTATGTTTCTACAACTGGGATCAATCTCTATGTTTCTATATCTGGGATTATTTTCTGTATGTTTCTATACCTGGGATCATTCTCTTTATGTTTCTATATCTGGGATCATTCTCTTTATGTTTCTATATCTGCAGCTTTCTTTCTCTTTTTATATTTGGGACCATCCTCTCTATGTAGCTATACCTGGGGCTATTCTCTCTATGTTTCTGTATCTGGGATCATTCTTTCTATGTTTCTAAATCTGGGATCCTTCTCTCTAAATTTCAATATCTGGGATCTTTCTTTGTTTATCTGGGCTATTCTCTCTATGCTTCTATATCTTGGGCTATTCTCTCTCTCTTTCTATATCTGGGATTATTTTCTCTGTTTCCATATCTGGGGTCTTTCTTTGTTTTTTTTATCTGGGACCATTCTCTCTATGTTTTTATATCTATAGCTATAAATTCTATGTTTCATTCCTAGGGCCATTTTTTGTTTCTATTTGTGGGGCCATTCTCTTCATTTTCTATATTTGGGGCCATTCTCTCTATATTTCTATATAATATTTATTTTATTCAAGCATATAATGCGTATATATAATATTATATTTGTGTATCAACGGTATCATCCTTATCGGCTTGATAAGCTACCTGTGCGTCGGGGTGAGTGCGTACTACCAGCCACCCATCTCCGTAGGTGCTAAGAGGCCCCTGACCTTCCAAGAGGTCCAGGACTATTTCTACTCCCATGGAGTGTATGAGGACAAGACTCCTGCAGCTGTAGCCGCTGAGCCCAGGGAATGTCCAGCTTGGAACATCCCAGGAAGATGGAGAAGGATGACGATAAATGGGATGACCATTCGGTGTGAAAACGAGTGTCTCCTCACATATTTTGAAGAGAAAGAGAAGGAGGAAGAAAAGGAATGGAACAAAATGGATGACTACATTTGTCAAGTTAGCTTGGACCTTCGTTGCAATTTTGGAGAAAGGATGGAAGCTCACAAGAAGGAATGGTGGAAACACAGGCATCCCTTCATCAAGATAACTTTGATCTTCGTCGCTATGCACATGAAAGGGACTTAGATCATTGTTGAGAGTATGACAAACTTCAAAAAGAAAATGAAAAGCTCCACAAAAGCATTACGCGTGTGGAATCAAATATGAACACTTTTGTTGGTGTAGTGGAGTAGTTCATTCTTCAAGGGAAACGAAATAGCAACCGTCTTCAGGAGTTAGAGTTAGAACAGAAAATGCAGAGCACACTTCATCAACTAGAGTCTACTCAAAATGATTTTGATCTAAAGATCGCCAAACATATATGATATTTATTATATTTATCTGGGGCCAATTTTTCTGTTTCTTTATTTGAGGCCATTCTCCCTGTGTTTCAATACCATGTCCATTCTCTCTGCTTCTTTATCCAGGATCACTTTCTCTCTGTGTTTCTGTATCTGGGATTGTTCTCTGTGTTTCTATATCTGGAGCCATTCTCTCTATATTCTTGTATGTGATCATTCTCTCTACGTTTCTATGTCTGGGGCTATTCTCTCTTATGTTTCTATATCCAAGGCCATACTCCTTATGTTTCTGTATCTGTGATCATTCTCTCTATGTTTCAATATCTGGGATCATTCTTTCTATTTTTCATTGCCTAGGATTATTCTCTAAGTTTCTATATCATGAACTACTCTATGTATGTTTCTGTATCTATAGCCATTTTCTCTGTTTGTATATCTAGGGCCATTTTTCCTGTTTCTGTATTTGGGGCCATTCTCTTTATTCTTTGCATATCTGGGGTTATTCTCTCTATGCTTCAATTTCCGGGGACATTCTCTATATGTTTCTGTATCTAGGATTATTATATCTATGTTTCTATATATGGGACCATTTTCTCAGTGTTACTATATCTGGGATCATGCTCTCAAATTCTCTATATCTAGGGCCATTCTCTCTATGTTTCTATATCTGGGGCCATTATCTTTGTGTTTCTATATCTGGAGCCATTCTCTTTATGTTTCTATATCAAGGATAATTCAATGTATCTATATCAGGGGCCATTGTCTCAGTATCTTGGGCCATTCCCTCTATTTTTCTATTCAGGGATCCATTCTTTCCCTATTTCTATATCTGGAATCATTCTATCAATATCTGTATGTGAGGCCATTCTTTTTATGTTTCTATATCTTGGACATTCTTTCTATGTTCCTATTTCCAAGACATTCTCTCAATTTTTTATATTTGTAGAAATTCTCCCCATGTTTCTGTATCTTGGATCATTCATTCTATGTTTCTGTATCTAGGATTATTATCTCTATGTTTCTATATCTAAGGCCATTCTCTCTAGGTTTCAATATCTAGGGCCATTATTCCTGTTTCAGTATTTGTAAACATTCTCTCTATGTTTCTATATCCGAGGCCATTCTTTCTGTGTATCTTTTGCCTGGGCCATTCTCTCTATGTTTCTATGTCTTGGGCCAATCTTTCTATGTTTCTATATCCATGGCCATTTTCTGTGTTTCTATATCTAGGACCATTTTCTTTATGTCTATATCATTGGCCGTTCTCTATGTTTTTCTATACCCGTGGGCATTCTCTCTCTGTTTTAGTTTCTGGGTCCATTCTCTCTATGTACTATATCTGGGACAATTTTCTGAAGTGTTTCTAAATGTGGGATCATTCTCTCTATTTTTCTATATCTGGGACCATTCTCTCTTATGTTTCTATATCTGGGGTCATTATCTCATTTCTATATCTGGAGCCATTCTCCCTATTTTTCTTTATCTGGGATGATTCTCTTTATGTTTATGTGTCTAGGATCATTCTCTGTATGTTTCTATATCTGGAATCATTCTCTCATATGTTTCTATATCTGGGATCATTCTCTATGTTTCTATATCTGAGATTGTTGTCTCTATGATTCTATATATGGAGCCATTCTTTCTATGTCTTTATATCTGTGATTGTTCTCTATGTTTCTATATCGAGACTCATTCTCTGTATGTTTCTATATCTGGGGCCACTCTTTCTATGTTTATTTGTCTATGATCATTCTCTCTATGTCTCTATATCTTCAGCCATTCTCTCTATGTTTCTGTATCTTCAGCCATTCTCTCTATGTTTCTATATCTGAGACCATTATCTCTATGTTTTTATATGTGGGATCATTCACTCTTGTCTCTAAATCTGGGGCCATTCTCTCTATGTTTCTATATCTCGTGTCATTCTCTCTATGTTTCTATATCTGGAGCCATTCCTTTTGTGTTTCTAAATCTGGGATCATTCTCTATATTTCTAAATCTGGGATCATTCATTATGTTTCTGTGTCTGGGATCATTCTCTCTATGTTTCTGTATCTGGGATCATTGTCCCTATGATCCTATATATGTGGCCATTGTCTCTATGTTTTTATATCTGTGATCATTCTCTGTGTTTCTATACTGGGGATCATTCTCTCTGTTTCTATATGTGGGGCCATTCTCTCTGTTTCTATATCTGGAGCCATTCGCTCTATGTTTCTATATCTGAGATCATGATGTTTTTATATCTGGGATCATTCCTTCCATTTTTCTAAATCTGGGACCATTCTCTCTATGTTTCTACTTCTTGTGCCATTCTCTCCATGTTTTTTTATCTGGAGCCATTCCCTCTGTGTTCCTAAGTCTGAGATCATTATCTCTATGTTTCTATATCTAGAGCCATTCTCTCTGTTTCTATACCTAGAATCATTATGTTTTTATATCTGCAATATTATCTTTATGTTTCTGTATCTGGGATCATTCTCTTTATGTTTTTATATGTGGAGCTATTTTCTCAATGTTTGTATATCTGGGATCATCATCTTTATGTTTCTATACCTGCGGCCATTCTCTCTGTTTCTATATTTCGGATCATTCTCTCTATGCATCTATATCTCCAATCATTCTCTGTATGTTTCTATATTTGTAGCTATTCTTTCAATGTTTGTATAATCGGGCTCATTCTGTGTTTCTATATCTGGGGATCTTTCTGTGTTTTTTTTACTTGGGGCTACTCTATCTCTTAGGTTTCTATATCTGGGATTATTCTCTCTATGTTTCTATATCTGCGATCATTATTTGTATGTTTCTTTATCTGGGATTTTTCTCACTTTATTTTTTTATCTGGGACCATTCTCTCTATGTTTCTATATCTGGGGCCATTCTTTCTCTCTTTCTAATTCTGGGGCCATTCTCTCTATGTTTCTATATGTGAGGCCATTTTCTGTTTCTATATCTGGGATCTTTCTCTGTTTCTTTATATGAGGCCATTCTTTCTGTTTCAGTATCTGGGGCCATTCTCTCTATGTTACTAATTATAGGGCGAATCTCTCTATCTTTCAATCAGTGAGGATAATCTCTCTCTGTTTCTATTTCCAAGAACATTCTCTCTTATGTTTCTATGTCTGGGACCATTCTCTCTATGTTTTATGTCAGGGGTAATTCTCTCTGTATTTCTATATCCCAGTCCATTATCTCTTATGTTTTTATATCTAGGTTCATTCTGTCTATGTTTCTAAGTCTGTGATTATTTCTCTATGCTTTTATATACAGGGCCATTCCATTTATGTTTTTATATCTGGGATCTTTCTATGTTTTTATATCTTATCATTTTCTATATTTCTATATCTGGGATAATTTTCTCTATGTTTCTATATTGGGGCCATTCACTGTATGTTTCTATATCTGGGGTAATTCTCTTTATATTTCTATATCTGGGATTATTCTCTCTGTGTTTCTATATCTGCGATCATTATTTCTGTTTCTTTATCTGGGATTTGTCTCACTGTATTTCTTTATCTGGGACCATTCTCTTTGTTTCTATATCTGGGACCATTCTCTCTCTCTTTCAATTCTGGGACTATTCTCTCTGTTTCTATATCCAAGGCCATTTTCTGTTTCTATATCTGGGATCTTTCTCTCTTTGTTTCTTTATATAGGGCCATTCTTTCTGTTTCAATATCTGGGGCCATTCTCTCTATGTTTCTAATTCTGGGGCCTATCTCTTTATCTTTTAATCAATGGGGCTAATCTCTCTATGTTTCTAATCCCAAGAACATTCTCTCTATGCCTCTATATCTGGGACCATTCTCTCTGTTTATGTCAGGGGTAATTCTCTCTCTATTTCTCTGTCCCAGTCCATTATCTCTTATGTTTTTATATCTGGGTTCATTCTGTCTATGTTTCTAAGTCTGTGAATATTTCTCTATGCTTTTATATACAGGGCCATTCCATTTATGTTTTTATATCTGGGATCTTTCTATGTTTTTATGTCTTATCATTTTTTATATTTCTATATCTGGGATATTTCTCTCTATGTTTCTATATTTGGGGTCATTCACTGCATGTTTCTATATCTGGGGTAATTCTCTTTGTGTTTATATCTGGGATCATTCTCTCTGTTTCTGTTTCTGAAGCCATTTTATGTATGATTCTGTACATGGAGCCATTTCCTTTATCTATATCTGGGATCATTCCTTCTATGTTTCTATATCTCAGATCATTCTCTCTATATTTCAATATTTGGGATCATTCTCTCAACAACTCTATATCTGGGGTTATTCTCTCTATTTTTCTATATCTGGAGTGATTTTTTCTACATTTCTATTCCTGAGGCCATCTCTTCTTTGTTTATATGTCTGGGGCCATTCTCTTCATTTTCGATATTCAATGCCATTCTCTTCATTTTCTATATTCGGTGCCATTCTCTCGATGTTTCTATATCTGGGATCATTCTCTCTTTGTTTCTATATCCTCGGCCATTCTTGTATGTTTCTATATCTGGGGCCATTTTCTGTTTCTTTATCTGGGGCCATTCTCTCTGTATTTCTATACCTATGTTCAGTCTCTCTGGTTCTTATCTGGGATCATTCTCTTTATGTTTCTTTAGCTGTGATTGTTCTCTCTTTGTTTCTGTATCCGGGGCCATTCTCTATTTTTCTGTTTCTGAGATCATTCTGTCTGTGTTTCTGTATCTGGGGCCATTCTCTATGTTTCTCTGTCTAGGACCATTCTCTCTTATATTTTTATATCTGGGATCATTCTCTATATTCATATTTAACTGATCATTCTCTATGTTTCTATATCTGGGGCCAATCTCTGTATGTTTCCTAATCCAGGGTCATTTTCCATATTTCTATATCAGGGCCATTCTCTTTATATTTCTATATTTAGGGACATTCTCTTTGTTTCTATATCTGGGATAATTCTCTCTTATGTTTTTTTTTACATCTGGGGCCAATCTTTCTATGTTTCTGTAACTGTAGACATTCTTTATGTTTCTATATCTAGGATCATTCTCTCCATGTTTTGATATCTGGGATCATTCTCTCTATGTTTCTATGTCTGGGGTACTTCTCTCTGTTTCCATATCCATGTCCATTCTTTCTATGTTTCTATATCTGGGGACATTTTCTCTACATTTCTATATGTGGATCCATTCTCTCTACTTTTTTTTTTAATATCCATGGTCATTCTCTCTATGTTTCTATGAAAGGGATCACTCTCTATATATTTCTGTATTTGGCACCACTCTCCCTCTATTTTTATATAGGGGTCCATTCTCTCTCTGTTTCTATATTTGGGATCACTCTATATATCTGTTTCTTGCAGCCATTCTCTATATGTTCCTATATCCAGAACTTTCTATGTTTCTATTTCTAGGGCCATTCTCTCTATGTTTTTATATCTAGGACCATTCTTTCTATGTTTCTTTATCTGGGATCATTCTTTCTATGTCTGTTTGGGATTATTATCTCATGTTTTTATATATGGTACCATTCTTTCCGTGTTTGTATATGTTGGATGATTCTCTCTATGTTCCTATATCTGAGGCCATTTTCTCTAGGTTCCTATATCTGGGGTCATTCTCTCTAAGTTTCTATATCTGGTGCCTTTCTTTCTGTGTGTCTATATCTGAGGCCATTCTCTCTGTTTCTTTTTCCTAGCCCATTCTCTCTGTGATTTTATATCTTAGGGCCATTCTCTCCATGTTTCTGTATCTGAGGCCATTCTTTCTGTGTTTCTCAATCTAGGGACAATTTCTCTATGTTTCTATATCTTGGGCCATTTTCTTAGTTTTTCTATATTGGGGTCATTCTCTCTGTATTTTAAATTTGGCACATTCCATTTTTCTAAATCTGGGATCATTCTCGCCATGTTTCTATATCTGGGATTATTTCATCTGTATTTTTATATCTGGGCTGTTTTCTGTTTGTGTATTTTGAGCCATTCTCTCTATTTGTCTGTACTGGGATCCATTCTCTCTTTTTATATTTGAGATCATTCTATCTGTATCTGTATCTGGGGCCATTCTCTATATGATTCTTTATCTAGGACATTCTCTCTATGTTTCTATTTTCAGAGCCATTGTCTGTATGTTTTTACATATGGAGCCATTCTCTCTATGTTACTAAAACTGGGATCATTATCTCTATGTTTCTCTATCAAAGATTATATCTGTGTTTTTATTACGTGTCCGTTTTCTCCATGTTTCTATATCCGAGGTAATTTTCTCAATGTTTCCCTATCAGAGGCCATCCTTTCTAGGTTTTTATATCAGTGGCCATTCTCTCTAGATTTCTATATCTGGGACAGTTCTCTAGGTTTCTGTATCTGTGGACATTCTCTCTATGTTTCTATATCTGGGGCTATTCTCTATATGTTTTTCTATCTAAAGCCATTTTCTCTATATTTCTATATCTGGGGCCATTCTCTTTTTGTATATCTGGGGTCATTCTCTTTATGTTTCAATTTCCGGGGCCATCCTCTCTATGTTTCTCTATCTGGGATCATTCTCTCTGTTTCTACATCTGGGATTATTATATCTGTTTCTATATCTGGGACCATTTTCTCAATGTTTCTATATCTGGGATCATTCTCTCTATTTTTCTATATATGGGGCCATTCTCTCCATGATTTTATATCTTGGGCCATCAACTCTAGTTTCTATATATGGAGCCATTCTCTCTGTTTCTTAATCTGAGATCATTCTCTCATTGTTTTTATATGTGGGACCATTCTCTCTATGTTTCTATATCTGGGGCAATTCTCTCTTTGTTTCCATATCCTTGTCCATTCTCTCTATGTTTCTATATCTAAGGACATTTCCTGTACATTTCTATATCTGGATCCATTCTCTATCCTTTTTTTTATGTCCATGGTTATTCCCTCTATGTTTCTATGAAAGGGGCCACTCTCTATATATTTCTGTATGTGGCCCCACTTTCTCTCAATTTCTATATAGGGGTCCATTCTCTCTATGTTTCTATATCTGGGATCATTCTCTATATATCTGTTTCTTGTGGCCATTCTCTGTGTTTCTGTATATGGAACATTGTCTCTATGTTTCTACTTCTAGGGCCATCCTCTCTATGTTTTTATATCTGGGGCCATTGTTTCTATGTTTCTTTTTCTGGGATCATTCTTTCTTTGTCTATTTGGGATTATTGTCTCTATGTTTTTATATATGGAGCCATTCTCTCCATGTTTCTATATCTTGGATGATTCTCTCTTTGTTCCTATATCTGAGGCCATTCTCTCTAGGTTCCTATATCTGGGGTCATTCTCTCTTATGTTTGAATATCTGGGGCCTTTCTTTCTATGTGTCTATATCTGGGGCCATTCTCTCTGTTTCCTTTTCTTACCCCATTCTCTCTATGATTTTATATCTTGTGGCCATTCTCTCTATGTTTCTTTATCTTAGGCCATTCTTTCTGTGTTTCTCAATCTAGGGACAATTTCTCTCTGTTTCTATATCTTGGGCCATTTTTTTTAGTTTTTCTATATTGGGGTCATTCTATACTTCAAATTTGGGCACATTCTCTCTATTTTTCTAAGTGTGGGATCATTTTTGCCATGTTTCTATATCTGGGATTATTTCATCTGTATTTTTATATTTGGGGCTGTTTTCTGTCTCTGTATTTTGAGCCATTCTCTCTGTTTTTCTGTATTGGGGTCCATTTTCTCTGTTTTTTATCTGATATCATTCCCTCTGTATCTGTATCTGGGGCCATTCTCTATATGATTCTATATCCAGGACATTCTCTCTATGTTTCTATTTTCAGAGCCATTCTCTGTTTTTACATCTGGGGCCATTCTCTCTATGTTTCTAAAACTGGGATCATTATCTCTGTTTTTCTATCAAAGATTATATCTCTGTTTCTATTGCACGTCCATTCTCTCCATGTTTCTGTATCCAAGATAATTCCCTCTATGTTTCTATAATAGGGGCCATTCTTTGTAGGTTCCTATATCAGGGGCTATTCTCTCTAGGTTTTTACATCTGGGACAGTTCTCTGTAGGTTTCTGTACCTGTGGCCATTCTCTCTGTGATTCTATATCTGGGGCCATTCTCTACATGTTTTTCTATCTAGAGCCATTTTCTCTATATTTCTTTATCTGGGGCCATTCTCTTTTTCTATATCCGGAGTCATTCTTTTTATATTTCAATTTCCGGGGCCATTCGCTCTATGTTTCTCTCTCTGGGATCATTCTCTCTGTTTCTATATCTGGGATTATTATATCTGTTTCTATATCTGGGACCATTTTCTCAATGCTTCTATATCTGGGATCATTCTCTTTATTTTTCTATATATGGGGCCATTCTCTCCATGATTTTATATCTTGGGCCATTAACTCTAATTTCTATATCTGGAGCCATTCTCTCTGTTTCTTAATCTGAGATCATTCTCTCATTGTTCTTATATCTGGGATCATTTTCTCTGTGTTTCTATATCTGGGGCAATTCTCTCTTTGATTCTATATCTGCGTCCATTCTCTCTATGTTTCTATATCTGGGGTCATTTTCTCTACATTTCTATATCTCGTTCCATTCTCTCCTTTTTTTTATGTCCGTTGTTATTCCCTCTATGTTTCTATGAAAGTGGCCACTCTCTATATATTTCTGTATCAGACACCACTCTCTCTCTATTTCTATATAGGGGTCCATTCTATCTATGTTTCTATATCTGGGATCATTCTCTATATATCTGTTTCTTGTGGCCACTTTCTATGTTTCTATATCTGGAACATTCTCTCTATGTTTCTATTTCTAGGGCCATTCTCTCTATGTTTTTATATCTGGGGCCATTCTTTCTATGTTTCTTCATCTGGGATACTTCTTTCTATGTCTATTTTGGATTACTGTCTCTATGTTTTTATATATGGAGACATTCTCTCTTGTGTTTTTATATGTTGGATGATTCTCTCTATGTTCCTATATCTGAGGCCATTCTCTGTAAGTTCCTATATCTGGGGTCATTCTCGCTATGTTTCTATATCTGGGGCCTTTTTATGTGTCTATATCTGATGCCATTCTCTCGTTTCTTTTTCCTAGCCCATTCTCTCTATGATTTTATATTTTGGGGCCATTGTCTCTATGTTTCTGTATCCTAGGCCATTGTTTGTGTTTCTCTATCTAGGGACATTTTCTGTTTCTACATCTTGGGCCATTTTTTAATTTTTCTATATTGGGGTCATTCTCTCTATATTTCAAATTTGGTCACATTCTCTCTATGTTTCTATGTCTGGGATCATTCTTGCTATGTTTCTATATCTCGGATTATTTCATCTGTATTTTTATATCTGGGGCTGTTTCTCTGTCTCTGTATTTTGAACCAATCTCTATATTTTTCTGTATTGGGGTCCACTCTCTCTGTTTTTATATCTGAGATCATTCTTGTATATCTGTATCTGGGGCCATTCTTTATATGATTCTATATCCAGGACATTCTCTCTATGTTTCTATTTTCAGAGCCATTCTCTGTATGTTTTTACATCTGGGACCATTCTCTCTATGTTTCTAAATTATTTCTATGTTTCTCTATCAAAGATCATATCTCTGTGTTTCTATTACATGTCCATTCTCTTCATGTTTCTATATCCGAGATAATTCTCTTTATGTTTCTATATCAGGGGCTATTTTTTCTAGGTTTTTATATCAGGGGCCATTCTCTCTAGGTTTCTATATCAGGAACAGTTCTCTAGGTTTCTGTATTTGTGGCCATTCTCTCTATGTTTCTATATCTGGGGCCATTCTCTATACGCTTTTCCATCTAAAGCCATTTTCTCCATATTCTTATATCCATATTCCTATATCTGGGGCCATTCTCTGTTTTTATATCTGGGGTCATTCTCTTTATGTTTCAATTTCCAGGGCCATTCTCTCTATGTTTCTCTATCTGGGATCGTTCTCTCTTTGTTTCTATATCTGGGATTATTATATCTGTTTCTATATCTGGGACCATTTTCTCAATGTTTCCCTTTCTAGGATCACTCTCTCTATTTTTCTATATATGAAGCCATTCTGTCCATGATTTTATAACTTGGGCCATTAACTCTAGTTTCTATATCTGTAGCCATTCTATCTGTTTCTTAATCTGAGATCATTCTCTCATTGTTTTTATATCTGGGATCATTCTCTCTATGTTTCTATATCTGGGGCAATTCTCTCTTTGATTCTATATCTGCATCCATTCTCTCTATGTTTCTATATCTGGGGACATTTTTTCTACATTTCTATATCTGGATCCATTCTCTCTCCTTTTTTTTTATGTCTGTAGTTATTCTCCCTATGTTTCTATGAAAGTGGCCACTCTCTATATATATCTGTATGTGGCCCCACTCTCTCTCATTTTCTATATAGGGGTCCATTCTCTCTATGTTTCTATATCTGGGATCATTCTCTATATATCTGTTTCTCGTTGCCATTCTCTATGTTTCTGTATACAGAACATTCTCTCTATGGCCCTATTTCTAGGGCCATTCTCTCCATGTTATTATATCGGGGCCATTCTTTTTGTTTCTTTTCTGGGATCATTCTTTCTAGTCTGTTTGGTATTATCTCATGTTTTAATATATAGAGCCATTCTGTCATGTGTTCTATATCTTGGAGATTCTCTCTATTTCATATCTGAGGCCATTCTCTCTATTCATATTAACTGTCATTCTCTATGTTTCATATCTGGGGCCATTTCTGTATGTTTCCCTATCCAGGGTCATTTTCTCTATCTTATATCAGGCCATTCTCTTATATTTTTATATTTAGGGACATTCTCTTTGTTTCTATATCTGGGATATTCTATGTTTTTTACATCTGGGGCCAGTTCTTTCTATGTTTCTGGAATCTGTGACCATTCTTTATGTTTCTATACTAGGAGTCATTCTCTTCATGTTTTGATATCTGGGATCATTCTTCTATTTTCTATATTGGGCAATTTTCTGTTTCTATCATCTCCATTCTTCTATGTTTCTATAACTGGGGACATTTTCTCTAAATTTCTATATGTGGATCCATTCTCTCTCCTTTTTTATATCCATAGTCATTCTCTCTATGTTTCTATGGAAGGGGCCACTCTCTACATATTTTTGTATCTGGCACCACTCTCTCCCTATTTTTATATAGGGGTCCATTCTCTCTATGTTTCTATATCTGGGATCATTCTGTATATATGTTTCTTGTGGCCATTCTCTATATGTTCCTATACCCAGAACATTTTCTCTATGTTTCTATTTCTAGGGCAACTCTCTCTATGTTTTTATATATGGAGCCATTCTCCCCGTGTTTCTATATCTTGGATGATTCTCTCTATGTTCCTGTATCTGAGGCCATTCTCTCTAGGTTCCTATATCTGGGGTCATTCTCTCTATGTTTCTATATCTGGGGCCTGCCTTTCTGTGTGTCTATATCTAAGGCCATTCTCTCTTTCTTTTTCCTAGCCCATTTTCTCAATGATTTTATATCTTGGGGCCATTCTTTCTATGTTTCTGTATCCTAGGCCATTCTTTCTGTATTTGTCTATCTAGGGCCATTTTCTCTATGTTTCTAAATCTTGGGCCATTTTTTCAGTCTTGCTATACTGGGGTCATTCTCTCTATATTTTTCTAAGTCTAGGATCATTTTCACCATGTTTCTATATCTGGGATTATTTCATCTGTATTTTTATATCTGGGGCTGTTTTCCGTCTCTGTATTTTGAACCATTCTCTCTATTTTCCTATATTGGGATCCATTCTCTATGTTTTTATATCTGAGATCATTCTCTCTATATCTGTATCTGAGGCCATTCTCTATATGATTCTATATCCAGGACATTCTCTCTATATTTCTATTTTCAGAGCCATTCTCTGTTTTTACATCTGGGGCCATTCTCTCTATGTTTCTAAAACTGGGATCGTTATCTCTATGTTTCACTATCAAAGATTATATCTCTGTGTTTTTATTACGTGTCCATTCTCTCCATGTTTCTGTATCTGAGATAATTCTCTCAATGTTTCTGTATCAGGTGCCATTCTTTCTAGGTTTATATATCAGGGGCCATTCTCTCTAGGATTCTATATCTGGGACAGTTCTCTCTTGGTTTCTGTATCTGTGGCCATTCTCTCTATGTTTCTATATCTGGGGCCATTCTCTATATGTTTTTCTATCTAGAGCCATTTTCTCTCTATTTCTATATTGAGGCCATTCTCTTTTTTCTATATCCGGGGTCATTCTCTTCGTGTTTCAATTTCTGAGGCCATTCTCTCTATGTTTCTCTATCTGGGATCATTCCCTCTGTTTCTATATCTGGGATTATTATATCTGTTTCTATATCTGGGACCATTTTCTCAATGTTTCTATATCTGGGATCATTCTCTCTATTTTTCTATCTATAGGCCCATTCTCTCCATGATTTTATATCTTGGGCCATTAACTCTGGTTTCTGTATCTGGTGCCATTCTCTCTGTTTCTTAATCTGAGATCAATCTCTCATTGTTTTGTTATCTGGGATCATTTTCTCTTATGTTTCTGTATCTAGGGGCAATTCTCTCTTTGTTTCCATATCTGTGTCCATTCTCTCTATGTTTCTATATCTGGGGACATTTTCTGTACATTTCTGTATCTGGATCCATTCCCTCTCCTTTTTTTATGTCCATGGTTATTCTCTCTATGTTTCTATGGAAGGGGCCACTCTCTATATATTTCTGTATCTGGCCCCACTCTCTCAGTTTCTATTTAGGAGTCCATTCTCTCTTATGTTTCTATATCTGGGACCATTCTCTATATATCTGTTTCTTGTGGCCATTCTCTATGTTTCTGTATACGGAACATTCTATGTTTCTGTTTCTACGGCCATTCTCTCTATATTTTTATATCTGGGGCCATTCTTTTTGTTTCTTTTTCTGGGATCATTCTTTCTATGTCTGTTTGGGATTATTATCTCATGTTTTAATATATAGAGCCATTCTGTCCATGTTTCTATATCTTGGATGATTCTCTCTTATGTTCCTATATCTGAGGCCATTCTCTCTAGGTTCCTAGATCTGGGGTCATTCTGTCTATGTTTGCATATCTGGGGCGTTTCTGTCTGTGTGTCTATATCTGAGACCATTCTCTCTTTCTTTTTCCTAGCCCATTCTCTCTATGATTTTATATCTTGGGGCCATTCTCTCTATGTTTCTGTATCCTAGGCTATTCTTTCTGTTTCTCTATCTAGGGCCATTTTCTCTGTTTCTAAATTTTGGGCCTTTTTTTGTCTTTCTATGCTGGGGTCATTCTTTCTATGTTTCAACTTTGGGCACATTCTCTCTATTTTTCTAAGTTTGGGATCATTTTCAACATGTTTCTATATCTGGGATTATTTCATCTGTATTCTTATATCTAGGGCTGTTTTCTGTCTCTGTATTTTGAGCCATTCTCTATTTTTCTATATAGGGATCCATTCTCTATGTTTTCATATCTGAGATCATTCTCTCTATATCTGTATCTGGGGCCATTCTCTATATGATTCTGTATCCAGGACATTCTCTCTATGTTTCTATTTTCAGAGCCATTCTCATTTTGTTTTTACATCTGGGGCCATTCTCTCTATGTTTTTAAAACTGGGATCATTATCTCTATGTTTCTCTATCAAAGATTATATCTCTGTGTTTTTATTACGTGTCCATTCTCTCCATGTTTCTGTATCCGAGATAATTCTATGTTTCTGTATCAGTTGCCATTCTTTCTAGGTTTTTATATCAGGGGCCGTTCTCTCTAGGTTTCTGTATCTGGGACAGTTCTCTCCAGGTTTCTGTATCTGTGGCCATTCTCTGTGTTTCTATATCTGGGGCCATTCTCTATATGTTTTTCTATCTAGAGCCATTTTCTCCATATTTCTATATCTGGGGCCATTCTCTTTTTTCTATATCCAGGGTCATTCTCTTTATGTTTCCGGGGCCATTCTCTCTATGTTTCTCTATCTGGGATCATTCTCTCTATGTTTCTATATCTGGGATTATTATATGTGTTTCTATATCTGGGACCATTTTCCCAATGTTTCTATATCTGGGATCATTCTCTCTATTTTTCTATCTATAGGGCCACTCTCTCCATTATTTTATATCTTGGGCCATTAACTCTAGTTTCTATATCTGTAGCCATTTTCTCTGTTTCTTAAACTGAGATCATTCTCTCATTGTTCTTATATCTGGGATCATTCTCTCTATGTTTCTATATCTGGGGCAATTCTCTCTTTGTTTCCATTTTCTCTGTTTCTATATCTGGGTAAATTTTCTGTACATTTCCATATCTGGATCCATTCTCTCTCCTTTTTTTTATGTCCATGGTTATCCTCTTTATGTTTCTATGAAAGGGGCCACTCTCTATATATTTCTGTATCTGGCCCCACTCTCTTTCAGTTTCTATATAGGGGTCCATTCTCTCTATGTGTCTATATCTGGGACCATACTCTATATATCTGTTTCTTGTGGCCATTCTCTATGTTTCTGTATACGGAACATTCTCTCCATGTTTCTATTTCTAGGGCCATTCTCTCTGTTTTTATATCTGGAGCCATTCTTTCTATGTTTCTTTATCTGGGATCATTCTTCCTATGTCTATTTGGGATTATTATCTCTATGTTTTTATATATGGAGCCATTCTCTCCACGTTTCTATATCTTAGATGATTCTCTCTATGTTCCTATATCTGAGGCCATTCTCTCTAGGTTCCTATATCTGGTGTCATTCTTTCTATGTTTGTATATCTGGGGCCTTTCTTTCTTTGTCTATATCTGAGGCCATTCTGTTTCTTTTTCCTAGCCCTTTCTCTATATGATTTTATATCTTGGGGCCATTCTCTCTATGTTTCTGTATCCTAGGCCATTCTTTCTGTGTTTCTTAATCTAGGGCCATTTTCTCTGTTTCTATATCTTGGGCCATTTTTTTAGTCTTTCTATATTAGGGTCATTCTCTATGTATTTCAAATTTGGGCACATTCTCTTTTATGTTTCTATGTCTGGGATCATTCTCGTCATGTTTCTATATCTGGGATTATTTCATCTGTATTTTCATATCTGGGGCTGTTTTCTTTGTCTCTGTATTTTGAGCCATCCTCTCTCTTTTTCTATATTGGAATCGATTCTCTGTTTCTATATATGAAATTATTCTCTCTATATCTGTATCTGGGGCCAGTCTCTATATGATTCTATATCCAGGACATTCTCTCCATGTTTCTAATTTCAGTGCCATTCTCTGTATGTTTTTACATCTGGGGCCATTCTCTCTATGTTTCTAAAACTGGGATCATTATCTCCATGTTTCTCTATCAAAGATTATATCTCTGTGTTTCTATTACGGGTCCATTCTCTCCATGTTTCTATATCCGAGATAATTCTCTCTATGTTTCTATATCAGAGGCCATTCTTTCTGGGTTTCTATATCAGGGGCCAGTCTCTAGGTTTCTATATCTGGGACAGTTCTCTCTAGGGTTCTGTACCTGTAGCCATTCTCTCTATGTTTCTATATCTGGGGCCATTCTCTATATGTTTTTCTATCTAAAGCATTTTCTCTATATTTCTTTATCTAGAGCCATTCTCTTTTTTCTATATCTGTAGTCATTCTCCTTATGTTTCAATTTCCTGGGCCATTCTCTCTATGCTTCTCAATCTGGGATCATGCTCTCTATGTTTCTATATCTAGGATTATTATATCTGTTTCTATATCTGGGACCATTTTCTCAATGTTTTTATATCTGGGGTCATTCTCTCTATTTTTCTATATATGGGGCCATTCTCTCCATGTTTTATATCTTTGGCCATTCACTCTAGTTTCTATATCTGGAGCCATTCTCTCTGTTTCTTAATCTGAGATCATTCTCTCATTGTTCTTATATCTGGGATCATTCTCTGTTTCTATATCTGGGGCAATTCTCTCTTTGTTTCCATGTCTGCATCCATTCTCTCTATGTTTCTGTATCTGGGGACATTTGCTGTACATTTCTATATCTGGACCCATTCTCTCTTTTTTTTTGTCTGTGGTTATTCTCTCTATGTTTCAATGAAAGGGGCCAGTCTTTATATATTTCTATATCTGGCCCCACTCTCTCTATTTCTATATAGGGGTCCATTCTCTGTTTCTATATCTGGGATCATTCTCTGTATATCTGTTTCTTGTGGCCATTCTCTATATGGTTCTATATCTAGAACATTCTCTCTATGTTCCTATTTCTATTTTTATATCTATTTTTATATCTGGGGCCATTCTTTCTATGTTTCTTTATCTGGGATCATTCTTTCTATGTCCACTTGGGATTATTGTCTGTGTTTTTATGTATGGAGGCATTCTCTATGTGTTTCTATATGTTGGACGATTCTCTCTATGTTCTGATATCTGAGGCCATTCTCTCTAGGTTCCTATATCTGGGGTCATTCTCTCTTATGTTTCTATATCTGGGGCATTTCTTTCTGTGTCTATATCTGAGGCCATTCTCTCTGTTTCTTTTTCTTAGCCCATTCTCTCTATGATTTTATACCTTGGGGCCATTCTCTTTATGTCTCTTTATCCTAGGCCATTCTTTGTGTTTATCTAGGGCCATTTTCTCTGTTTCTATATCTTGGGCCATTTTTTTTAGTTTTTCTATATTGGGGTCATTTTCTCTATATTTCAAATTTGGGCACATTCTCTCTATGTTTCTATGTCTGGGATCATTCTTGCTGTGTTTCTGTATATGGGATTATTTCATCTGTTTTTTATATCTGGGGCTGTTTTCTCTGTCTCTGTATTTTGAACCATTCTCTATATTTTTCCATATTGGAGTCCATTCTCTCTGTTTCTATACCTGAGATCATTCTCGTGTATCTATATCTGGGGCCATTCTTTATATAATTCTATATCCAGGACATTCGCTCTATCTCTATGTTTCTAAAACTGGAATCATTATCTCTATGTTTCTCTATCAAAGATCATATCTCAGTGTTTCTATTACATGTCCATTCTCTCCATGTTTCTATATCTGAGATAATTCTCTCTATGTTTCTATATCAGGGGCCATTCTTTCTAGGTTTTTATATCAGGGGCCATTCTCTCTAGGTTTCTATATCTGGGACAGTTCTCTAGGTTTCTGTATCTGTGGCCATTCTATGTTTCTATATCTGGGGCCATTCTCTATATGTTTTTCTATCTAGAGCCATTTTCTCTGTATTTCTATATCTGGAGCCATTCTCTTTTTTCTATATCCAGGGTCATTCTCTTTATGTTTCAATTTCCGGGGCCATTCTCTCTATGTTTCTCTATCTGGGATCATTCTCTCTGTTTCTATATCTGGGATTATTATATCTGTTTCTATATCTGGGACCATTTTCTCAATGCTTCTATATCTGGGATCATTCTCTTTATTTTTCTATATATGGGGCCATTCTCTCCATGATTTTATATCTTGGGCCATTAACTCTAATTTCTATATCTGGAGCCATTCTCTCTGTTTCTTAATCTGAGATCATTCTCTCATTGTTCTTATATCTGGGATCATTTTCTCTGTGTTTCTATATCTGGGGCAATTCTCTCTTTGATTCTATATCTGCGTCCATTCTCTCTATGTTTCTATATCTGGGGTCATTTTCTCTACATTTCTATATCTCGTTCCATTCTCTCCTTTTTTTTATGTCCGTTGTTATTCCCTCTATGTTTCTATGAAAGTGGCCACTCTCTATATATTTCTGTATCAGACACCACTCTCTCTCTATTTCTATATAGGGGTCCATTCTATCTATGTTTCTATATCTGGGATCATTCTCTATATATCTGTTTCTTGTGGCCACTTTCTATGTTTCTATATCTGGAACATTCTCTCTATGTTTCTATTTCTAGGGCCATTCTCTCTATGTTTTTATATCTGGGGCCATTCTTTCTATGTTTCTTCATCTGGGATACTTCTTTCTATGTCTATTTTGGATTACTGTCTCTATGTTTTTATATATGGAGACATTCTCTCTTGTGTTTTTATATGTTGGATGATTCTCTCTATGTTCCTATATCTGAGGCCATTCTCTGTAAGTTCCTATATCTGGGGTCATTCTCGCTATGTTTCTATATCTGGGGCCTTTTTATGTGTCTATATCTGATGCCATTCTCTCGTTTCTTTTTCCTAGCCCATTCTCTCTATGATTTTATATTTTGGGGCCATTGTCTCTATGTTTCTGTATCCTAGGCCATTGTTTGTGTTTCTCTATCTAGGGACATTTTCTGTTTCTACATCTTGGGCCATTTTTTAATTTTTCTATATTGGGGTCATTCTCTCTATATTTCAAATTTGGTCACATTCTCTCTATGTTTCTATGTCTGGGATCATTCTTGCTATGTTTCTATATCTCGGATTATTTCATCTGTATTTTTATATCTGGGGCTGTTTCTCTGTCTCTGTATTTTGAACCAATCTCTATATTTTTCTGTATTGGGGTCCACTCTCTCTGTTTTTATATCTGAGATCATTCTTGTATATCTGTATCTGGGGCCATTCTTTATATGATTCTATATCCAGGACATTCTCTCTATGTTTCTATTTTCAGAGCCATTCTCTGTATGTTTTTACATCTGGGACCATTCTCTCTATGTTTCTAAATTATTTCTATGTTTCTCTATCAAAGATCATATCTCTGTGTTTCTATTACATGTCCATTCTCTTCATGTTTCTATATCCGAGATAATTCTCTTTATGTTTCTATATCAGGGGCTATTTTTTCTAGGTTTTTATATCAGGGGCCATTCTCTCTAGGTTTCTATATCAGGAACAGTTCTCTAGGTTTCTGTATTTGTGGCCATTCTCTCTATGTTTCTATATCTGGGGCCATTCTCTATACGCTTTTCCATCTAAAGCCATTTTCTCCATATTCTTATATCCATATTCCTATATCTGGGGCCATTCTCTGTTTTTATCTGGGATTATTATATCTGTTTCTATATCTGGGACCATTTTCTCAATGCTTCTATATCTGGGATCATTCTCTTTATTTTTCTATATATGGGGCCATTCTCTCCATGATTTTATATCTTGGGCCATTAACTCTAATTTCTATATCTGGAGCCATTCTCTCTGTTTCTTAATCTGAGATCATTCTCTCATTGTTCTTATATCTGGGATCATTTTCTCTGTGTTTCTATATCTGGGGCAATTCTCTCTTTGATTCTATATCTGCGTCCATTCTCTCTATGTTTCTATATCTGGGGTCATTTTCTCTACATTTCTATATCTCGTTCCATTCTCTCCTTTTTTTTATGTCCGTTGTTATTCCCTCTATGTTTCTATGAAAGTGGCCACTCTCTATATATTTCTGTATCAGACACCACTCTCTCTCTATTTCTATATAGGGGTCCATTCTATCTATGTTTCTATATCTGGGATCATTCTCTATATATCTGTTTCTTGTGGCCACTTTCTATGTTTCTATATCTGGAACATTCTCTCTATGTTTCTATTTCTAGGGCCATTCTCTCTATGTTTTTATATCTGGGGCCATTCTTTCTATGTTTCTTCATCTGGGATACTTCTTTCTATGTCTATTTTGGATTACTGTCTCTATGTTTTTATATATGGAGACATTCTCTCTTGTGTTTTTATATGTTGGATGATTCTCTCTATGTTCCTATATCTGAGGCCATTCTCTGTAAGTTCCTATATCTGGGGTCATTCTCGCTATGTTTCTATATCTGGGGCCTTTTTATGTGTCTATATCTGATGCCATTCTCTCGTTTCTTTTTCCTAGCCCATTCTCTCTATGATTTTATATTTTGGGGCCATTGTCTCTATGTTTCTGTATCCTAGGCCATTGTTTGTGTTTCTCTATCTAGGGACATTTTCTGTTTCTACATCTTGGGCCATTTTTTAATTTTTCTATATTGGGGTCATTCTCTCTATATTTCAAATTTGGTCACATTCTCTCTATGTTTCTATGTCTGGGATCATTCTTGCTATGTTTCTATATCTCGGATTATTTCATCTGTATTTTTATATCTGGGGCTGTTTCTCTGTCTCTGTATTTTGAACCAATCTCTATATTTTTCTGTATTGGGGTCCACTCTCTCTGTTTTTATATCTGAGATCATTCTTGTATATCTGTATCTGGGGCCATTCTTTATATGATTCTATATCCAGGACATTCTCTCTATGTTTCTATTTTCAGAGCCATTCTCTGTATGTTTTTACATCTGGGACCATTCTCTCTATGTTTCTAAATTATTTCTATGTTTCTCTATCAAAGATCATATCTCTGTGTTTCTATTACATGTCCATTCTCTTCATGTTTCTATATCCGAGATAATTCTCTTTATGTTTCTATATCAGGGGCTATTTTTTCTAGGTTTTTATATCAGGGGCCATTCTCTCTAGGTTTCTATATCAGGAACAGTTCTCTAGGTTTCTGTATTTGTGGCCATTCTCTCTATGTTTCTATATCTGGGGCCATTCTCTATACGCTTTTCCATCTAAAGCCATTTTCTCCATATTCTTATATCCATATTCCTATATCTGGGGCCATTCTCTGTTTTTATATCTGGGGTCATTCTCTTTATGTTTCAATTTCCAGGGCCATTCTCTCTATGTTTCTCTATCTGGGATCGTTCTCTCTTTGTTTCTATATCTGGGATTATTATATCTGTTTCTATATCTGGGACCATTTTCTCAATGTTTCCCTTTCTAGGATCACTCTCTCTATTTTTCTATATATGAAGCCATTCTGTCCATGATTTTATAACTTGGGCCATTAACTCTAGTTTCTATATCTGTAGCCATTCTATCTGTTTCTTAATCTGAGATCATTCTCTCATTGTTTTTATATCTGGGATCATTCTCTCTATGTTTCTATATCTGGGGCAATTCTCTCTTTGATTCTATATCTGCATCCATTCTCTCTATGTTTCTATATCTGGGGACATTTTTTCTACATTTCTATATCTGGATCCATTCTCTCTCCTTTTTTTTTATGTCTGTAGTTATTCTCCCTATGTTTCTATGAAAGTGGCCACTCTCTATATATATCTGTATGTGGCCCCACTCTCTCTCATTTTCTATATAGGGGTCCATTCTCTCTATGTTTCTATATCTGGGATCATTCTCTATATATCTGTTTCTCGTTGCCATTCTCTATGTTTCTGTATACAGAACATTCTCTCTATGGCCCTATTTCTAGGGCCATTCTCTCCATGTTATTATATCTGGGGCCATTCTTTCTATGTTTCTATATCTGGGATCATTCTTTCTATGTCTATTTGGGATTATTCTCTCTATATTTGGAGCCATTCTCTCCGTGTTTCTATATCTGGGATGATTCTTTCTGTGTTCCTATATCTGAGGCCATTTCTTTAGGTTCCTATATCTGGGGTCATTCTCTCTATGTTTCTATGTCTGGGGTCTTTCTTTCTGTGTCTATATCTGAGGTCATTCTCTGTTTCTTTTTCCTAGCCCATTTTCTCTATGAATTTATATTTTGGGGCCATTCTCTCTGTTTTTGTATCTGAGGCCATTCTTTCTGTTTCTTAATCTAGGGTCAATTTCTCTGTTTCTACATCTTGGCCATTTTTTTAGTTTTTCTATATTGGGGTCATTCTCTGTATATTTCAAATTTGGGCACATTCTCTCTATGTTTCTATGTCTGGGATCATTCTCGCCATGTTTCTATGTCTGGGATTATTTCATCTGTATTTTTATATCTGGGTCTTTTTTCTCTGTCTGTATTTTTAGCCATTCTCTCTATTTTACTTTATTGGGCTCCATTCTCTCTGTTTCTATATCTGAAATCATTCTCTCCATATCTGTATCTGGGACCATTCTCTATATGATTCTGTATCCAGGGTATTCTCTCTATGTTTCTATTTTCAGAGCCATTCCCTGTATGTTTTTACATCCGGGGCCATTCTCTTTATGTTTCTAAAACTGGGATCATTATCTTTATGTTTCTCTATCAAAGATTATATCTCTTATGTTTCTATTACAGGTCCATTCTCTCCATGTTTCTATATTCGAGATAATTCTCTCTATGTTTCTATGTCAGGGGCCATTGTTTGTAGGTTTCTATATCAGGGGCCATTCTCTCTAGGTTTCTATATCTGGGACAGTTCTCTCTATGTTTCTGTTCCTGTTGCCATTCTCTCTATGTTTCTATATCTGGGGTCATTCTCTATATGTTTTTCTTTCTAGAGCCATTTTCTCTATATTTCTTTATCTGGAGCCATTCTCTTTTTTCTATATCCGGAGTCATTCTCTTTATATTTCAATTTCTAGGGCCATTTTCTCTATGTTTCTCTATCTGGGATCATTCTCTTTATGTTTCTATATCTGGGATTATTATATGTTTCTATATCTGGGACCATTTTCTCATTGTTTCTGTATCTGGGATCATTCTCTTTATTTTTCTATATATGGGGCCATTCTCTCCATGATTTTATATCTTGGGCCATTAACTCTAGTTTCTATATCTGGAGCCATTCTCTCTGTTTCTTAATCTGAGATCATTCTCTCATTGTTTTTATATCTGGGATCATTCTCTCTATGTTTCTATATCTGGGGCAATTCTCTCTTTGTTTCCATATCTGCATCCATTCTCTCTATGTTTCTATATCTAGGGACATTTTCTCTACATTTCTGTATCTGGTTCCTTTCTCTGTACTTTTTTTTTATATCTGTGGTCATTCTCTCTATGTTTCTATGAAAGTGGCCACTCTCTATATATTTCTGTATCTGGCACCTCTATTATATATTTCTGTATCTGGCACCTCTATCTCTCTATTTCTATATAGGAGTCCATTCTCCATATGTTTCTATATCTGGAACATTGTCTCTATGTTTGTATTTCTAGGGCCATTCTCTCTATTTTTTTATATCTAGGGCCATTCTCCCTATGTTTCTTTATCTGAGATCATTCTTTCTATGTCTATTTGGGATTATTGTCTCTTTGCTTTTATATATGGAGCCATTCTCTCTGTGTTTTTATATGTTGGATGATTCTCTCTGTTCCTATATCTGGGGTCATTCTCTCTATGTTTCTATATCTGGGGCCTTTCTATGTATCTATATCTGAGGCCATTCTCTCTGTTTATTTTTCCTAGCCCATTCTGTCTGTTTCTTTTTTCCTAGCCCATTCTCTCGATGATTCTATACCTTGGGGCCATTCTCTCTCTGTATCCTAGGCCATTCTTTGTGTTTCTCTATATAGGGCCATTATCTCTGTTTCTTTATCTTGGGCCATTTTTTTTGTTTTTTTCTATATTGGGGTCATTCTCTCTATATTTCAGATTTGGCCACATTCTCTCTATGTTTCTATGTCTGGAATCATTCTCGCCATGTTTCTATATCTGGAATGATTTCATCTGTATTTTTATATCTGGGGCTGTTTTCTCTATATCTCTGTATTTTGAGCCTTTCTCTCTATTTTTCCATATTGGGGTCCATTCTCTTTGTTTCTATATCTGAGATCATTCTCCTATATCTGTATCTGGGGCCATTCTCTATATGATTCTATATCCAGGACATTCTATGTTTCTATTTTCAGAGCCATTCTCTGTATGTTTTTACATCTGGGGCCATTCTCTATATGTTTCTAAAACTGGGATCATTATCTCTATGTTTCTCTATCAAAGATTATATCTCTGTTTCTATTACGAGTCCATTCTCTCCATGTTTCTATATCCGAGATAATTCTCTCTATGTTTCTATATCAGGGGCTATTTTTTCTAGGTTTTTATATCAGGGGCCATTCTTTCTAGGTTTCTATATCTGGGACAGTTCTCTTTAGGTTTTGGTATCTTTGGCCGTTCTCTCTGTTTCTATATCTGGGGGCCATTCTCTGTGTTTCTAGAGCCATTTTCTCTATATTTCTATATCTGGGGCCCATTCTCTTTTTTTCATATCATGGGTCATTCTCTTTATGTTTCAATTTCCGGGGCCATTTTCTCTATGTTCCTCTATCTGGGATCATTCTGTATTTCTATATTTGGGATTAGTATATCTGTTTCTATATTTGGGACTATTTTCTCAATGTTTCTATTCCTGGGATCATTCTCTGTATTTTTCTATATATGGGGCCATTCTCTCCATGATTTTGTATCTTGGGCCATTAACTCTAGTTTTTATATCTGGAGCCATTCTCTCTGTTTCTTAATCTGAGATCATTCTCTCATTAATTTTGTATCTGGGATCATTCTCTTTATGTTTCTATATCTGGGGACATTTTCTGTACATTTCTATATCTGGATCCATTCTCTCTACTTTTTTTTTGTATCCGTGGTCATTCCCTCTATGTTTATATGAATGGGGCCACTCTCTATATATTTCTGTATCTGGCACCACTCTCTATTTCTATATAGGGGTCCATTCTCTCTGATGTTTCTATATATGGGATCATTCTCTGTATATCTGTTTCTTTTGGCCATTCTCTGTTTATATATCTGGAACATTCTCTCTATGTTTGTATATGTAGGGCCATTCTCTCTATGTTTTTATATCTGGGGCCATTCTTTCTATGTTTCTTTGTCTGGGATCATTCTTTCTATGTTTATTTGGGATTATGATCTCATGTTTTTATATATGGAGCCATTCTCTTCTTGGTTTTATATCTTGGATGATTCTTTCTATGTTCCTACATCTGAGGCCATTCTCCCTAGGTTCCTATATCTGGGGTCATTCTCTCTATGTTTCTATATCTTTCTTTTTCCTAGCCCATTCTCTATGATTTTCTACCTTGAGGCCATTTTCTCTGTTTCTGTATCCTAGGCCATTCTTTCTGTGTTTCTCTACCTAGGGCCATTTTCTGTTTCTATATCTTGGGCCATTTCTTTAGTTTTTCTCTTTTGGGGTCATTCTCTCTAAATTTTAAATTTGGGCACATTCTCTATATTTCTATGTCTGGGATCATTCTTGCCATGTTTCTATATCTGGGATTATTTCATCTGTATTTTTATATCTGGGGCTGTTTTCTCTGTCTCTGTATTTTGAGTCATTCTCTCTTTTTTTTTTTCTAAATTGGGCTCCATTCTCTGTTTCTATATCTGAGATCATTCTCTCTATATCTGTATCTGGGGCCATTCTCTATATGATTCTGTATCCAGGACATCCCTTGTTTCTATTTTCAGAGCCATACTCTGTATGTACAACTGGGGCTATTCTATGTTCCTAAAACTGGGATCATTATCTCTATGTTTCTCTGTCAAAGATTATATCTTTATGTTTCTATTACGGATCCATCCTCTCCATGTTTTTATATCCGAGAGAATTCTTTGTGTTTCTATATCAGGGGCCTTTCTGGGTTTCTATATCAGGGGCCATTCTCTCTAGGTTTCTATATCTGGGACAGTTCTCTAGGTTTCTGTAATTGTGGCCATTCTCTCTGTGTTTCTATATCTGTGGCCATTCTCTATATGTTTCTCTATCTAGATCCATTTTCTCTATATTTCTATATCTGGGGCCATTCTGTTTTTTCTATATCCGGGGTCACTCTCTTTGTTTCAATTTCCGGGGCCATTCTCTCTACGTTTCTGTATCTAGGATCATTCTCTCTTATGTTTCTATATCTGGGACCATTTCCTCAATGTTTCCATATCTGGGATTATTCTCTATTTTTCTATATATGGGGCCATTCTCTCCATTTTATATCTTGGGCTATTAACTCTAGTTTCTATATCTGGAGCCATTCTCTCTATGTTTATATATGGGATCATTCTCTCTGTTTCTATATCTGGGATCATTTGATCTATGTTTCTGTATCTGGGATCATTGGCTTTATGTTTCTATATCTGGAGACATTCTGTATATTTCTATATCTGGAATAATTCTTTCTATATTTCTATATCTGGGGCCATTCTCTCTGTTTCTATATCTGGGGCCCATTTTCTTTGTGTTTTTATATCTAGGACCATTCTATCTATATCTTTGATCATTCTCTCGATGTTTCTATATCTGGGATCATTCTCTATGTTTTTGTATCTGGCATAATTTTTTCTGTTTCTATATCTGGGGACATTCTCTATGATTTTATATTTGGGATCATTCTTCTTAGGTTTCTATATCTGAAAATATTCTATATTTTTATATATGGGATCATCCTATGTTTCCATATCTGGGATCATTCTCTCTACGTTTCTATATCTGTGACCATTCTTTCTATGATTCTGTATCTGACATCATTCTCTCTCTTTCTATATTTGGGATCATTCTGTGTTTCTATATTTGTAGCTATTCTGTCTATGTTTCTATATCTGGGATTATTCTATGTTTTTATATCTTGGATAATTCTCTCTATGTTTCTGTATCTGTAACTATTCTCTTTGTATCTGGAGCAATGCTATGTTTCTATTTGGGGCCATTTTCTGTGATCCTATATTTGGAGCCATTCTCTGTTTCTATATCTGGGGTCATTCTCTCTATATTTCTATATGTAGGGCCATTCTCTTTATGTTTTTATACCCATGAACATTCTTTCCATATCTGTATCCAGAGCCTTTCTCTGTCATCATCTGAAGGGTAACACAAGCAGAGAAGATCACCAGCATGACGCCTGTTAATATTATATCCCTAAAATGCTGTTGTATTGTGTCACATTAAAGTCTAAAGTGTCACAGTAATGTTTACCATGTCACAGTCATGGTTAGTGCATTAGAGTAATGTTTACAGAGTTCCAATATTGTCAACTGTGTCAGAGTTATGTTTACTGTGTCACATTAATGTTTGCAGTATAACATGAATGTTTAGTGTCTCAGTAATATTTACTGTCACAGCGATATTTCCAATAAGATTATAAGAGATGAATTTAACGTAGCATAAGAGGAGATAATGAGATATGATGAGGATAGAAATGAGATCCTGAAAGAGATTTTCATATGCATATGTAATGTACTATTGACGTTTGTGTAAATAAATTATACATTTCCCTTTTCCATAGCCAGAGGTTGAACCTTTATGTGACATTCATTTTTTCATTTTATTTCAAGCTAGAAGTTTCAGTTTTCTAAATTATTTCTTACATTTTTCATATGTATATATATGTATATGTGTGTGTGTGTATATATGTGCGTATGTATGTGTATGTATATATATATGTATATATATATATATATATATATATATATATATATATATATATATATATATATTATCCCAGGGGATAGGGGTGAAAGAATACTTCCCACGCATTCCTCGCGTGTCGTAGAAGGCGACTAGAGGGGACGGGAGCGGGGGACCAGAAATCCTCCCCTCCTTGTATTTTTTAACTTTCTAAAATGGGAAACAGAAGAAGGAGTCACGCGGGGAGTGCTCATCCTCCTCGAAGGCTCAGACTGGGGTGTCTAAATGTGTGTGGATGTAACCAAGATGTGAAAAAAGGAGAGATAGGTAGTATGTTTGAGGAAAGGAACCTGGATGTTTTGGCTCTGAGTGAAATGAAGCTCAAGGGTAAAGGGGAAGAGTGGTTTGGGAATGTCTTGGGAGTAGAGTCGGGGTTGGTGAGAGGACAAGAGCAAGGGAAGGAGTAGCAGTACTCCTGAAACAGGAGTTGTGGGAGTATGTGATAGAATGTAAGAAAGTAAATTCTCGATTAATATGGGTAAAACTGAAAGTTGATGGAGAGAGATGGGTGATTATTGGTGCATATGCACCTGGGCATGAGAAGAAAGATCATGAGAGGCAAGTGTTTTGGGAGCAGCTGAATGAGTGTGTTAGTGGTTTTGATGCACGAGACCGGGTTATAGTGATGGGTGATTTGAATGCAAAGGTGAGTAATATGGCAGTTGAGGGAATAATTGGTATACATGGGGTGTTCAGTGTTGTAAATGAAAATGGTGAAGAGCTTGTAGATTTATGTGCTGAAATAGGACGGGTGATTGGGAATACCTGGTTTAAAAAGCAAGATATACATAAGTATACATATGTAAGTAGGAGAGATGGCCAGAGAGCGTTATTGGATTACATGTTAATTGACAGGCGCGCGAAAGAGAGACTTTTGGATGTTAATGTGCTGAGAGGTGCAACTGGAGGGATGTCTGATCATTATCTTGTGGAGGCTAAGGTGAAGATTTGTATGGGTTTTCAGAAAAGAAGAGTGAATGTTGGGGTGAAGAGGGTGGTGAGAGTAAGTGAGCTTGGGAAGGAGACTTGTGTGAGGAAGTACCAGGAGAGACTGAGTACAGAATGGAAAAAGGTGAGAACAATGGAAGTAAGGGGAGTGGGTGAGGAATGGGATGTATTTAGGGAATCAGTGATGGATTGCGCAAAAGATGCTTGTGGCATGAGAAGAGTGGGAGGTGGGTTGATTAGAAAGGGTAGTGAGTGGTGGGATGAAGAAGTAAGATTATTAGTGAAAGAGAAGAGAGAGGCATTTGGACGATTCTTGGAGGGAAAAAATGCAATTGAGTGGGAGATGTATAAAAGAAAGAGAAAGGAGGTCAAGAGAAAGGTGCAAGAGGTGAAAAAGAGGGCAAATGAGAGTTGGGGTGAGAGAGTATCATTAAATTTTAGGGAGAATAAAAAGATGTTCTGGAAGGAGGTAAATAAAGTGCGTAAGACAAGGGAGCAAATGGGAACTTCAGTGAAGGGCGCAAATGGGGAGGTGATAACAAGTAGAGGTGATGTGAGAAGGAGATGGAGTGAGTATTTTAAAGGTTTGTTGAATGTGTTTGATGATAGAGTGGCAGATATAGGGTGTTTTGGTCGAGGTGGTGTGCAAAGTGAGAGGGTTAGGGAAAATGATTTGGTAAACAGAGAAGAGGTAGTAAAAGCTTTGCGGAAGATGGCAAGGCAGCAGGTTTGGATGGTATTGCAGTGGAATTTATTAAAAAAGGGGGTGACTGTATTATTGACTGGTTGGTAAGGTTATTTAATGTATGTATGACTCATGGTGAGGTGCCTGAGGATTGGCGGAATGCGTGCATAGTGCCATTGTACAAAGGCAAAGGGGATAAGAGTGAGTGCTCAAATTACAGAGGTATAAGTTTGTTGAGTATTCCTGGTAAATTATATGGGAGGGTATTGATTGAGAGGGTGAAGGCATGTACAGAGCATGAGATTGGGGAAGAGCAGTGTGGTTTCAAAAGTGGTAGAGGATGTGTGGATCAGGTGTTTGCTTTGAAGAATGTATGTGAGAAATACTTAGAAAAGCAAATGGATTTGTATGTAGCATTTATGGATCTGGAGAAGGCATATGATAGAGTTGATAGAGATGCTCTGTGGAAGGTATTAAGAATATATGGTGTGGGAGGCAAGTTGTTAGAAGCAGTGAAAAGTTTTTATCGAGGATGTAAGGCATGTGTACGTGTAGGAAGAGAGGAGAGTGATTGGTTCTCAGTGAATGTAGGTTTGCGGCAGGGGTGTGTGATGTCTCCATGGTTGTTTAATTTGTTTATGGATGGGGTTGTTAGGGAGGTGAATGCAAGAGTTTTGGAAAGAGGGGCAAGTATGAAGTCTGTTGTGGATGAGAGAGCTTGGGAAGTGAGTCAGTTGTTGTTCGCTAATGATACAGCGCTGGTGGCTGATTCATGTGAGAAGTGCAGAAGCTGGTGACTGAGTTTGGTAAAGTGTGTGAAAGAAGAAAGTTAAGAGTAAATGTGAATAAGAGCAAGGTTATTAGGTACAGTAGGGTTGAGGGTCAAGTCAATTGGGAGGTAAGTTTGAATGGAGAAAAACTGGAGGAAGTAAAGTGTTTTAGATATCTGGGAGTGGATCTGGCAGCGGATGGAACCATGGAAGCGGAAGTGAATCATAGGGTGGGGGAGGGGGCGAAAATCCTGGGAGCCTTGAAGAATGTGTGGAAGTTGAGAACGTTATCTCGGAAATCAAAAATGGGTAAGTTTGAAGGAATAGTGGTTCCAACAATGTTGTATGGTTGCGAGGCGTGGGCTATGGATAGAGTTGTGCGCAGGAGGATGGATGTGCTGGAAATGAGATGTTTGAGGACAATGTGTGGTGTGTGAGGTGGTTTGATCGAGTAAGTAAGGTAAGGGTAAGAGAGATGTGTGGAAATAAAAAGAGCGTGGTCGAGAGAGCAGAAGAGGGTGTTTTGAAATGGTTTGGGCACATGGAGAGAATGAGTGAGGAAAGATTGACCAAGAGGATATATGTGTCGGAGGTGGAGGGAACGAGGAGAAGAGGGAGACCAAATTGGAGGTGGAAAGATGGAGTGAAAAAGATTTTGTGTGATCGGGGCCTGAACATGCAGGAGGGTGAAAGGAGGGCAAGGAATAGAGTGAATTGGAGCAATGTGGTATACCGGGGTTGACGTGCTGTCAGTGGATTGAATCAAGGCATGTGAAGCGTCTGGGGTAAACCATGGAAAGCTGTGTAGGTATGTATATTTGCGTGTGTGGACGTGTGTATGTACATGTGTATGGGGGGGGGTTGGGCCATTTCTTTCGTCTGTTTCCTTGCGCTACCTCGCAAACGCAGGAGACAGCGACAAAGTATAAAAAAAAAAAAAATATATATATATATATATATATATATATATATATATATATATATATATATATATATATATATATATATATATATATATATTATCCCTGGGGATAGGGGAGAAAGAATACTTCCCACGTATTCCCTGCGTGTCGTAGAAGGCGACTAAAAGGGAAGGGAGTGGGGGGCTGGAAATCCTCCCCTCTCGGTTTTTTTTTTTTTTTTCCAAAAGAAGGAACAGAGAAGAGGGCCAGGCGAGGATATTCCCTCAAAGTCCCAGTCCTCTGTTCTTAACGCTACCTCGCTATCGCGGGAAATGGCGAATAGTATGAAAAAAAAGAAAAAAAAAAAAAAATATATATATATATATATATATATATATATATATATATATATATATATATATATTTATACTTTGTCGCTGTCTCCCGCGTTTGCGAGGTAGCGCAAGGAAACAGACGAAAGAAATGGCCCAACCCCCCCCCCATACACATGTACATACACACGTCCACACACGCAAATATACATACCTACACAGCTTTCCATGGTTTACCCCAGACGCTTCACATGCCTTGATTCAATCCACTGACAGCACGTCAACCCCGGTATACCACATTGCTTCAATTCACTCTATTCCTTGCCCTCCTTTCACCCTCCTGCATGTTCAGGCCCCGATCACACAAAATCTTTTTCACTCCATCTTTCCACCTCCAATTTGGTCTCCCTCTTCTCCTCGTTCCCTCCACCTCCGACACATATATCCTCTTGGTCAATCTTTCCTCACTCATTCTCTCCATGTGCCCAAACCATTTCAAAACACCCTCTTCTGCTCTCTCAACCACGCTCTTTTTATTTCCACACATCTCTCTTACCCTTACGTTACTTACTCGATCAAACCACCTCACACCACACATTGTCCTCAAACATCTCATTTCCAGCACATCCATCCTCCTGCGCACAACTCTATCCTTAGCCCACGCCTCGCAACCATACAACATTGTTGGAACCACTATTCCTTCAAACATACCCATTTTTGCTTTCCGAGATAATGTTCTCGACTTCCACACATTCTTCAAGGCTCCCAAAATTTTCGCCCCCTCCCCCACCCTATGATCCACTTCTGCTTCCATGGTTCCATCCGCTGCCAGATTCACTCCCAGATATCTAAAACACTTCACTTCCTCCAGTTTTTCTCCATTCAAACTCACCTCCCAATTGACTTGACCATCAACCCTACTGTACCTAATAACCTTGCTCTTATTCACATTTACTCTTAACTTTCTTCTTCCACACACTTTACCAAACTCAGTCACCAGCTTCTGCAGTTTCTCACATGAATCAGCCACCAGCGCTGTATCATCAGCGAACAACAACTGACTCACTTCCCAAGCTCTCTCATCCCCAACAGACTTCATACTTGCCCCTCTTTCCAAAACTCTTGCATTTACCTCCCTAACAACCCCATCCATAAACAAATTAAACAACCATGGAGACATCACACACCCCTGCCGCAAACCTACATTCACTGAGAACCAATCACTTTCCTCTCTTCCTACACGTACACATGCCTTACATCCTCGATAAAAACTTTTCACTGCTTCTAACAACTTGCCTCCCACACCATATATTCTTAATACCTTCCACAGAGCATCTCTATCAACTCTATCATATGCCTTCTCCAGATCCATAAATGCTACATACAAATCCATTTGCTTTTCTAAGTATATTTATATATATATATATATATATATATATATATATATATATATATATATATATATATATATATATATATATATATATATATATATTCCTATGAGTCCATGGGGAAAATGAAACACGAAAAGTTTCCAAGTGCACTTTCGTGGATAATCACATCATCAGGGGAGACACAAGAGAGAAATATAACAGTCAGTTGATATACATCGAAGAGACAAAGCTAGGACGCCATTTGGTAAACATGTAATTGTCTAAAACATACAACGAGCGTTCATAAACTTATTTTACAAATCTCATCAACAATAAAGTTATCTAATTTGTATAGACCATCACTAATATTAAGATTATAATTCTTTGTGTATTTAATAATAGAAGGTTGCATCTATAAAGTTCCTTGTGGAAACTGTGATGAATTTTATGTTGGTCAGACTGGTAAGGATCTTTCTGTTAGACTTAAGCAACATAAATATAGTACAAGAACGGGACAAGAATCAAATACCTTGTTTAATCATGTTAAAAACTATGATCATTGTGTTGACTGGATTAACTCTAACTCTATAACCTAGAGAAATATCATTGAATCTTCTATAATTAAATACACAAAGAATTATAATCTTAATATTAGTGATGGTCTATACAAATTAGATAGCTTCATTGTTGATAAGATTTGTAAAATGATAAGTTTATGAACGCTCGTTGTATGTTTTGGACAATCACATGTTTACCAAATGGCGTCCTAGCTTTGTTTCTTCAATGTATATCAACTAACTGTTATATTTCTCTCTTGTGTCTCCCCTGATGATGTGATTATTACACGAAAGTGCACTTGGGAACTTTTCGTGTTTCATTTTCCCCGTGGACTCATAGGAATATCTTGATCACGCGCAAAATTGTGATCCTTTCCAATATATATGTATATATATATATATATATATATATATATATATATATATATATATATATATATATATATATATATATATATATATATATATTATCCCTGGGGGTAGGGGAGAAAGAATACTTCCCACGAATTCCCTGAGTGTCGTAGAAGGCGACTAAAAGGGGAGGGAGCGGGGGGCTGGAAATCCTCCCCTCTCGTTTTTTTTTAATTTTCCAAAAGATAGAACAGAGAAGTGGGCCAGGTGAGGATATTCCCTCAAAGGTCCAGTCCTCTGTTCTTAACGCTACCTCGCTATCGCGGGAAATGGCGAATAGTTTGAAATATATATATATATATATATATATATATATATATATATATATATATATATATATATATATATATATATTGCTTTGAAGAATGTATGTGAGAAATACTTAGAAAAGCAAATGGATTTGTATGTAGCATTTATGGATCTGGAGAAGGCATATGATAGAGTTGATAGAGATGCTCTGTGGAAGGTATTAAGAATATATGGTGTGGGAGGCAAGTTGTTGGAAGCAGTGAAAAGTTTTTATCGAGGATGTAAGGCATGTGTACGTGTAGGAAGAGAGGAAAGTGATTGGTTCTCAGTGAATGTAGGTTTGCGGCAGGGGTGTGTGATGTCTCCATGGTTGTTTAATTTGTTTATGGATGGGGTTGTTAGGGAGGTAAATGCAAGAGTTTTGGAAAGAGGGGCAAGTATGAAGTCTGTTGGGGATGAGAGAGCTTGGGAAGTGAGTTGTTGTTGTTCGCTGATGATACAGCGCTGGTGGCTGATTCATGTGAGAAACTGCAGAAGCTGGTGACTGAGTTTGGTAAAGATTGTGGAAGAAGAAAGTTAAGAGTAAATGTGAATAAGAGCAAGGTTATTAGGTACAGTAGGGTTGAGGGTCAAGTAAATTGGGAGGTGAGTTTGAATGGAGAAAAACTGGAGGAAGTGAAGTGTTTTAGATATCTGGGAGTGGATCTGGCAGCGGATGGAATCATGGAAGCAGAAGTGGATCATAGGGTGGGGGAGGGGGCGAAAATTCTGGGAGCCTTGAAGAATGTGTGGAAGTCGAGAACATTATCTCGGAAAGCAAAAATGGGTATGTTTGAAGGAATAGTGGTTCCAACAATGTTGTATGGTTGCGAGGCGTGGGCTATGGATAGAGTTGTGCGCAGGAGGATGGATGTGCTGGAAATGAGATGTCTGAGGACAATGTGTGGTGTGAGGTGGTTTGATCGAGTAAGTAACGTAAGGGTAAGAGAGATGTGTGGAAATAAAAAGAGCGTGGTTGAGAGAGCAGAAGAGGGTGTTTTGAAATGGTTTGGGCACATGGAGAGAATGAGTGAGGAAAGGTTGACCAAGAGGATATATGTGTCGGAGGTGGAGGGAACGAGGAGAAGAGGGAGACCAAATTGGAGGTGGAAAGATGGAGTGAAAAAGATTTTGTGTGATCGGGGCCTGAACATGCAGGAGGGTGAAAGGAGGGCAAGGAATAGAGTGAATTGGAGCGATGTGGTATACCGGGGTTGACGTGCTGTCAGTTGATTGAATCAAGACATGTGAGGCGTCTGGGGTAAACCATGGAAAGCTGTGTAGGTATGTATATTTGCGTGTGTGGACGTATGTATATACATGTGTATGGGGGGGGGGGTTGGGCCATTTCTTTCGTCTGTTTCCTTGCGCTACCTCGCAAACGCGGGAGACAGCGACAAAGTATAGAAAAAAAAAAAATATATATATATATATATATATATATATATATATATATATATATATATATATATATATATATATATATATATATGATAGAGATGCTCTGTGGAAGGTATTAAGAATATATGGTGTGGGAGGCAAGTTGTTAGAAGCAGTGAAAACTTTTTATCGAGGATGTATGGCATGTGTACGTGTAGGAAGAGAGGAAAGTGATTGGTTCTCAGTGAATGTAGGTTTGCGGCAGGGGTGTGTGATGTCTCCATGGTTGTTTAATTTGTTTATGGATGGGGTTGTTAGGGAGGTAAATGCAAGAGTTTTGGAAAGAGGGGCAAGTATGAAGTCTGTTGGGGATGAGAGAGCTTGGGAAGTGAGTCAGTTGTTGTTCGCTGATGATACAGCGCTGGTGGCTAATTCATGTGAGAAACTGCAGAGGCTGGTGACTGAGTTTGGTAAAGATTGTGAAAGAAGAAAGTTAATAGTAAATGTGAATAAGAGCAAGGTTATTAGGTACAGTAGGGTTGAGGGTCAAGTCAATTGGGAGGTAAGTTTGAGTGGAGAAAAACTGGAGGAAGTAAAGTGTTTTAGATATCTAGGAGTGGATCTGGCAGCGGATGGAACCATGGAAGCGGAAGTGGATCATAGGGTGGGGGAGGGCGCGAAAATCCTGTGAGCCTTGAAGAATGTGTGGAAGTCGAGAAAGCAAAAATGGGTATGTTTGAAGGAATAGTGGTTCCAACATTGTTGTATGGTTGCGAGGCGTGGGCTGTGGATAGAGTTGTGCGCAGGAGGTTGGATGTGCTGGAAATGAGATGTTTGAGGACAGTGTGTGGTGTGAGGTGGTTTGATCGAGTAAGTAACGTAAGGGTAAGAGAGATGTGTGGAAATAAAAAGAGCGTGGTTGAGAGAGCAGAAGAGGGTGTTTTGAAATGGTTTGGGCACATGGAGAGAATGAGTGAGGAAAGGTTGACCGAGAGGATATATGTGTCGGAGGTGGAGGGAACGAGGAGAAGGGGGAGACCAAATTGGAGGTGGAAAGATGGAGTGAAAAAGATTTTGTGTGATCGGGGCCTGAACATGCAGGAGGGTGAAAGGAGGGCAAGGAATAGAGTGAATTGGAGCGATGTGGTATACCGGGGTTGACGTGCTGTCAGTGGATTGAATCAAGGCATGTGAAGCGTCTGGGGTAAACCATGGAAAGCTGTGTAGGTATGTATATTTGTGTGTGTGGACGCATGTATATACATGTGTATGGGGGGGGGGGGTTGGGCCATTTCTTTCGTCTGTTTCCTTGCGCTACCTCACAAACGCGGGAGACAGCGACAAAGCAAAAAAAAAAAAAAAATATATATATATATATATATATATATATATATATATATATATATATATATATATATATATATATACACGTCCACACACGCACATATACATACCTATACATCCCAACGTATACATATATATACACACACAAACATATACATATATACACATGTACATAACTCATACTGTCTGCCCTTATTCATTCCCGTCGCCACCCCGCCACACATGAAATGACAAACCCCTCCCCCCGCATGTGCGCGAGGTATCGCTAGGAAAAGACAACAAAGGCCCTATTCGTTCACACTCAGTCTCTAGCTGTCATGTATAATGCACCGAAACCACAGCTCCCTTTCCACATCCAAGCCCCACAAAACTTTCCATGGTTTACCCCAGACGCTTTACATGCCCTGGTTCAATCCATTGACAGCACGTCGACCCCGGTATACCACATCGTTCCAATTCATTCTATTCCTTGCACGCCTTTCACCCTCCTGCATGTTCAGGCCCCGATCACTCAAAATCTTTTTCACTCCATCTTTCCACCTCCAATTTGGTCTCCCACTTCTCCTCGTTCCCTCCACCTCTGAAACATATATCCTCTTTGTCAATATTTCCTCATTCATTCTCTCCATGTGACCAAACCATTTCAAAACACCCTCTTCTGCTCTCTCAACCACAGTCTTTTTATTACCACACATCTCTTTTACCCTTTTCTTTACTTACTCGATCAAGCCACCTCACCCCACATATTGTCCTCAAGCATCTCATTTCCAGTACATTCACCCCCCCCCCCGCACAACTCTATCTATAGCCCACGCCTCGCAACCATATAACATTGTTGGAACCACTATTCCTTCAAACATAGCCATTTTTGCTTTTCAAGATAACGTTCTCGACTTCCACACATTTTTCAGCACTCCCAGAACTTTCGCCCCCTCCCCCACCCTATGATTCACTTCCGCTTCCATGGTTCCATCCGCTGCCAGATCCACTCCCAGATATCTTGCATTCACCTCCCTAATAACCCCATCCAAAAAGAAATTAAACAACCATGGAGACATTACACACCCCTGCCGGAAACCTACATTAACTGAGAAACAATCAATTTCCTCTCTTCCTACACGTACACATGCCTTACATCCTCGATAAAAACTTTTCACTGCTTCCAACAACTTGCCTCCCACACCATATATTCTTAACACCTTCCACAGAGCATCTCTATCAATTCTATCATATGCCTTCTCCAGATCCATAAATGCTACATACAAATCCATTTGCTTTTCTAAGTATTTCCCACATACATTCTTCAAAGCAAACACCTGATCCACACATCCTCTACCACTTCTGAAACCACACTGCTCTTCCCCAATCTGGTGTTCTGTACATACTTTCACACTCTCAAGCAATACCAGCCCATATAATTTCCCAAGAATACTGAACAAGCTTATGCCTCTGTAATTTGAGCACTCACTTTTATCCCCTTTGCCTTTGTACAATGGCACTATGCAAGGATTCCGCCAATCCTCAGGCACCTCACCATGAGTCAGATATACATTAAATAAATTTACCAACCAGTCAACAATACAGTCACCCCCTTTTTTAATAGATTCCACTGCAATACCATCCAAACCTGCTGCCTTGCCGGCTTTCATCTTCCGCAAAGCTTTTACTACCTCTTCTCTGTTTACCAAATCATTCTCACTCACCCTCTCACTTTGCACACCATCTCGACCAAAATACCCTATATCTGCCGCTCTATCATCAAACACATTCAACAAACTTTCAAAATACTCACTCCATGTCCTTGTCACATCACCACTACTTGTTATCACCTCCCCATTAGCCCCCTTCACTGATGTTGTCATTTGTTCCCTCGTCTTACGTACTTTATTTACCTCCTTCTAAAACATCTCTTTATTCTCCCTAAAATTTAATGATACTCTCTCACCCCAACCCTCGTTTGCCCTCTTTTTCACCTCTTGCACCTTTCTGTTAACCTCCTGCCTCTTTCTTTTATACATCTCCCTGTCATTTGCATTATTTCTCCGCAAAAATTGTCCAAAAGCCTCTTTCTTCTCTTTCACTAATAATCTTACTTCTTCCTCCCACCACTCACTACCCTTTCTAATCTGCCCACCTCCCACGCTTCTCATGCCGCAAGCATCTTTTGCGCAAGCCATCACTGCTTCCCTAAATACATCCCATTCCTCCCCCACTCCCCTTACTTCCATTGTTCTCACCTTTTTCCATTCTGTACTCAGTTTCTCCTGATACTTCCTCACACAGGTCTCCTTCCCAAACTCACTTACTTTTACCACTCTTTTCACCTCGACATTCTCTCTTCTTTTCTGAAAACCTTTACAAGTCTTCACTTTCGCCTCCACAAGATAATGATCAGACATCCCTCCTGTTGCACCTCTCAGCACATTAACATGCAAAAGTCTCTCTTTCGCACGCCTATCAATTAACACGTAATCCAGTAACGCTCTCTGGCCATCTCTCCTACTTACATACGTATACTTATGTATATTTCTTTTTAAACCAGGTATTCCCAATCACCAGTCCTTTTTCAGCACATAAATCTACAAGCTCTTTATTTCCATTTACAACACTGAACACGCCATGTACACCAATTATTCCCTCAACTGCCACATTACTCACCTTTGCATTCAAATCACCCATCACTATAACCCGTGCATCAAAACTACTAACATACTCACTCAGCTCCTCCCAAAAGACTTGCCTCTCATGATCTTTCCTCTCATGCCCAGGTGCATAGGCACCAATAATCACCCATCTCTCTCCACCCACTTTCAGTTTTACCCATATCAATATAGAGTTTACTTTCTTACACTCTATCACATACGCCCACCACTCCTGTTTCAGGAGTAGTGCTACTCCATCCGTTGCTCTTTTCCTCTCACTAACCCCTGACTTTACTCCCAAGACATTCGCAGACAACTCTTCCCCTTTACCCTTGAGCTTCGTTTCACTCGTAGCCAAAACATCCGGGTTCCTTTCCTCAAACACACTACCTATCTCTCCTTTTTCTCAACTTGGTTACATGCACACACATTTAGACTCCCCAATCTGAGCCTTTGAGAAGGATGACTCCTTCTTATGTTTCCCCTTTTAGATAGTTAGAATATAAGGGAGAAAATACTTCGCACGCATTCCTCACATGTCGTAGAAGGCGACTAAAGGGGACGGGAGCGGGGGGCTAGAAACCCTCCCCTCCTTGTAATTTAACTTTCTGAAAGGGAAAACAGAAGAAGGAGTCACGCGGGGAGTGCTCATTCTCCTCTAAGGCTCAGACTAGGGTGTCTAAATGTGTAGTTCTAACAAAGATGAGAAAAAAGGAGAGATAGTAGTATGTTTGAGGAAAGGAACCTGGATGTTTTGGCTCTGAGTGAAACGAGGCTCAAGGGTAAAGGGGAAGAGTTGTATCGGAATGTTTTGGGAGTAAAGTCAGGGGGTTGGTGAGGGGACAAGAGCAACGGATGGAGTAGCGCTACTCTTAAAACACGAGTGGTGGGAGTATGTGATAGAGTGTAAGAATGTAAACTCTAAATTGATATGGGTAAAACTGAAAGTGGATGGAGAGAGATGGGTGATTATTGGTGCCTATGCACCTGGGCATGAGAAGAAAGATCATGAGAGGGAAGTGTTTTGGGAGCAGCTGAGTCAGTGTGTGTTAGCAGTTTTGATGCACGAGACCGGGTTATAGTGATGGGTGATTTGAATGCAAAGGTGAGTAATGTGGCGGTTGAGGGAATAATTTGTGTATATGGAGTGTTCAGTGTTGTAAATGGAAATGTTGAAGAGCTTGAAGATTTGTGTGCTGAAAAGGGACTGGTGATTGTTAATACCTGGTTTAGAAAGAGAGATATACATAAGTATACGTATGTAAGTAGGAAAGATAGCCAGAGAGCGTTATTGGATTACGTGTTGATTGTAGGCATGTTAATGTGCTGAGAGGTGCAACTGGAGGGATGTCAGATCATCATCTTGTGGAGGCGAAGATGAAGATTTGAAGAGGTTTTCAGAAAAGAAGAGAGAATGTTGGGGTGAAGAGAGTGGTGAGAGTAAGTGACTTTGGGAAGGAGACTTGTGTGAGGAAGTACCAGAAGAGGCTGAGTGCAGAATGGAAAAAGGTGAGAACAAAGGACGTAAGTGGAGTGGGGGAGGAATGGGACGTATTTAGGGAAGCAGTGATGGCTCGTGTAAAAGATGCTTATGGCATGAGAAGCGTGGGAGGTGGGCAGATTAGAAAGAGTAGGGAGTGGTGGGATGAAGAAGTAAGATTATTAGTGAAAGAGAAGAGAGAGGCATTTGAACGATATTTGCAGGGAAATAGTGCAAATGACTGGGAGATGTATAAAAGAAAGAGGCAGGAGGTCAAGAGAAAGGTTCAAGAGGTGAAAGAGAGGGCAAATGAGAGTTGGGGTGAGAGAGTACCATTAAATTTTAGGGAGAACAAAAAGATGTTTGGGAAGGAGGTAAATAAAGTGCGTAAGACAAGAGAACAAATGGGAACATCGGTGAAGGGGGCTAACTAGGAGGTGATAACAGGTAGTGGTGATGTAAGAAGGCGATGGAGTGAGTATTTTAAAGGTTTGTTGAATGTGTTAGATGATAGAGGGACAGATATAGGGTGTTTTGGACGAGGTGACGTGCGGAGTGAGGGTTTGGGAGAATGATTTGGTAAACAGAGAAGAGGTAGTGAAAGCTTTGCGGAAGATGAAACCTGGCAAGACAGCGGGTTTGGATGGTATTGCAGTGGAATTTATTTAAAAAAGTGGTGACTGTATTGTTGACTGGTTGGTAAGGATATTTAATGCATATCTGACTCATGGTGAGATGCCTGGCGATTGGCGGAATGCTTGCATAGTGCCATTGTACAAAGGCAAAGGGGATAAAGGTGAGTGCTCCAATTACAGAGGTATAAGATTGTTGAGTATTCTTGGGAAATTATATGGGAAGGTATTGATTGAGAGTGTGAAGGCATGTACAGAGCATCAGATTGGGGAAGAGCAGTGTAGTTTCAGAAGTGGTAGAGGATGTGTGGATCAGGTGTTTGCTTTGAAAAATGTATGTGAGAAATACTTAGAAAAGCAAATGGATTTGTATGTAGCTTTTTTGGATCTGGAGAAGGCATATGATAGAGTTGATAGAGATGCTCTGTGGAAGGTATTAAGAATATATGGTGTGGGAGACAAGTTGATAGAAGCAGTGAAAAGTTTTTATCGAGGATGTAAGGCATGTGTGCGAGTGGGAAGAGAGGAAAGTGATTGGTTCTCAGTGAATGTCGGTTTGCGGCAGTGGTGCGTGATGTCTCCATGGTTGTTTACTTTGTTTATGGATGGGGTTGTTAAGGAGGTGAATGCAAGAGTTTTAGAGAGGGGCAAGTATGCAGTCTGTTGTAGATGAGAGAGCTTGGGAAGTGAGTCAGTTGTTCGCTGATGATACATCGCTGGTGGCTGATTTGGGTGAGAAACTGCAGAAGCTGGTGACTGAGTTTGGTAAAGTGTGTGAAAGAAAAAAGCTGGGAGTAAATGTGAATAAGAGCAAGGTTATTAGGTACAGTAGGGTTGAGGGACAAGTCAACTGGGAGGTAAGTTTGAATAGAGAAAAACTGGAGAAAGTGAAGTGTTTTAGAGATGTGGGAGTGGATTTGGCAGCGGATGGAACCATGGAAGCGGAAGTGAGTCACAGGGTAGGGGAGGGGGCGAAAGTTCTAGGAGCGTTGAAGAATGTGTGGAAGGCGAGAACATTATCTTGGAAAGCAGAAATGTGTATGTTTGAAGGAATAGTGATTCCAACAATGTTGTATGGTTGCGAGGCGTGGGCTATAGATAGTGTTGTGCAGAGGAGGGTGGATGTGTTGGAAATGAGATGTTTGAGAACAATATGTGGTGTGAGGTGGTTTGATCGAGTGAGTAATGAAAGGGTAAGAGAGATGTGTGGTAATAAAAAGTGTAGTTGAGAGGGCAGAAGAGGGTGTTTTGAAATGGTTTGGTTACATGGAGAGAATGAGAGTAAAGATTGACAAAGAGGATATACGTGTCAGAGGTGGAGGGAACGAGGAGAAGTGGGAGACCAAATTGGAGGTGGAAAGATGGAGTGAAAAAGATTTTGAGTGACCGGGGCCTGAAATAGAGGAGGGAGAGTGATGTGCAAGGAATAGAGTGAATAGGAACGATGTGGTATACCGGGGTCGACGTGTTGTCAGTGGATTGAAACAGGTCATGTGAAGCGTCTGGGGTAAACCATGGAAAGTTTTGTTGGGCTTGGATGTGGAAAGGGAGCTGTGGTTTCGGTGCAATATACATGACAGCTAGAGACTGAGTGTGAACGAATGTGGCCTTTGTTGTCTTTTCCTAGCGCTACCTTGCGCGCATGCGGGGGGGATGGTGTATGTTGTATATGTCTATGTATATATATATATATATATATATATATATATATATATATATATATATATATATATATATATATATATATATGTATGTATATATATATATATATATATCCCTGGGGATAGGGGAGAAAGAATACTTCTCACGTATTCCCTGCGTGTCGTAGAAGGCGACTAAAAGGGAAGGGAGCGGGGGGCTGGAAATCCTCCCCTCTCGTTTTTAATTTTCCAAAAGAAGGAACAGAGAAGGGGGCTAAGTGAGGATATTCCCTCAAAGGCTCAGTCCTCTGTTCTTAACGCTACCTCGCTAACGCGGGAAATGGCGAATCGTGTGAAAAAAAAAAAAAAAATATATATATATATATATATATATATATATATATATATATATATATATATATATATGTATGTATATATATATATACGTTGAAATGTATAGTTATGCATGTGTGCGTGTGTGGACGTGTATGTATGTACATGTGTATGTGGGTAGGTTGGGCCATTCTTTCGTCTGTTTCCTTGCGCTATCTCGTTAACGCGGGATACAGCGACAAAGTATTGTATATATATATATATATATATATATATATATATATATATATATATATATATATATATATATATATATATATATGTATATATATATATGTGTATGTATGTATGTATGTACGGATGTGTGTGTGTGTGTGTGTGTGTGTGTGTGTGTGTATAAACGCCCACACACACACATATGAATACATATACATATCAACATGTACATTAATATACATACACATACACAGACATATACATATATACATATTCATACTTGCTTGCCTTCATCCATTCCTGGAACTATTCGCCCCATAGGAGACAGCATCACTACCCCTGCTAAAGCGAGGTAGTGCCACGAAAACGGACAACAAAGGCCACATTCCTTCACACTCAGTCTCTAGCTGTCTTGTGTAATGCACCGAAACCACAGCTCCCTTTCCACATCCAGGCCCCACAGACCTTTCCATGATTTAACCCCGACGTTTCACATGCCCTGATTCAGTCAATTGACAGCACGTCAACCCCGGTGTGCTACATCGTTCCAATTCACTGTATTCCTTGCACGCCTCTCACCCTCCTGTATGTTCAGGCCCCAATCGCTCAAAATCTTTTTCTCTCCATCCTTCCACCTCCAGTTTGTTGTCTCACTTTTCCATGTTCCCTCCACCTCTGACACACGTGTCCTCTTTGTAAACCTTTCCTCTCTCATTCTCTCCATATGTCCAAACCTAGTAACACACCCTCTATCGCTCTCTCAACTACTTTTTTTATTATTTCCACACATCTCTCTTACCCTTTCATTACTCACTCGGTCAAACCACCTCACACCACATATTGTTCTCAAACATTTCATTTCCAATACATCCACCCTCCGTGCAACCCTATCCATAGCCCACGCCTCGCAACCATATTATATTGTTAGAACTACTAAGTACTTCAAATATACCCTTTTTTGCTCTCCGAGATAACGTTCTCTCCTTTCCCACATTCTTCATCGCTCCCAAAACCTTCGCCCCCTCCCCCAACCTGTGACTCACTTCCGCTTCCATGGTTCCATCCGCTGCCAAATCCACTCCCAGGTATCAGAAACACTTCACTTCCTCCAGTTTTTCTCCATTCAAACTTACCAACCAGTTGACTTGTCCCTCACCCCTACTGAATCTAATAACCTTGCTCTTATTCACATTTACTCTCCACTTACTCCTTTCACACACTCTTTCAAACTCAGTCACCAACTTCTGCTGTTTCTCACTCGAATCAGCCGCTATTATCGGCAAACAAAAACTGACTAACTTCCCAGGCCTTCTCATGTCCAACAGACTGCATACTAGCCCTTCTCTCCAAACATCTTCCATTTGCCAACCTAACCACCCCATCCATTAACAAAACCACAACCATACCGCAGACCGACTTTCACTGGGAACCAGTCACTCTCCTCTCTTCCTACTCGTACACATGCCTTACATCCTTGGTGAAAACTTTTCACTGCTTTTAGCAACTTCCACACCACATACTCTTAAGACCTTCCACAAAGCATCTCTAGCAAACCCTATCATATGCTTTCTCCAGGTCCATCAATGCTACGCACAAATACATCTGTCTTTCTAAGTATTTCTCTTACTCATTCTTCAAAGCAAACACCTGATCTGCACATCCTATTCCACTCTAAATCCACAACGCTCTTCTCCAACTCGATGCTCTGTACATGCATTCACCCTCTCAGTCAATTCCCTCCCATATGATTTCCCAGGAATACTCGACAAACTTATTCTTCTGTAGTTTCTCCCCTTTGCCTTTGTACAGTGACACTATGCGCGAATTCCGCCAATCCTCAGACACTTCTCCATGATCCACGCATATATTGAACATCATTACCAACCAATCAACAACACAATCACCCCCTTCATAATAAATTCTACTGCAGTACTATCCAAACCCTCCACCTTGCCGGATTTCATCTTCCGCAAAGCTTTCACTACCTCTTCTCTCTTAACCCAATTATTATCCCTGACCTCCTCACTTCGCACACCATCCTGACCTTGGTACCTGTGCTTCTTCGTCTTTTCAGCTTCTGTTTAAAAGCCAAAACTTTTCCTTCTTCTTGGAAGCATGCGTTGGTGCATCCCATCCCTAAGAAGGGTGACTGTTTTGATCCCTCTAACAACTGTTCTAATGCTTTTACATCTACCATTTCCGAAGTCTTTGAAGCCCTTCTCATCTCTCATATCCTTAGACACCTTGAATCTCACAGCCTTCTCTGTGATCTCCAGTATGGCTCCCGCAAGGCGAAGTCCACCGGTGATATCCTTTCCTATCTTAATGTCTAGTCATCCTCCCTGAAAGATTTGGGTAGTTATTAGTTGCCTTTGACCTGTCCAAAGGTTTTTACAGGATGAGGCATCGAGGTCTCACGTCTAAGCTCTCGTCTTTTGGCTTCTCTCCTTCACTTTGCTCCTTCATATCTAGCTTCCTATCCGGCCGATCTATCGCTGTAGTTCTTGATGGATCAGCCTCCCCCTTTCTCCAACAGCGATGTCCCTCAAGGTTCTGGCATGTCCCTTGTACTTTTTTTTTTTTCCTTTTTAACAATGATTTGCCCTCTTTCACAAATAGTGAAGTGTATTCATACGCTGACGACTTAACACTGCATTCATCTGCATCCTTCAGTTTTATTCCTTTTTCTTTCGCTCGATCTGTATCTCGTCTCGACACAGCTTCTCTGCAAACTCAGACTTGGACAGGATATATTAGTGGGTAGACGAAATGTAGTTAAGTTTGATGCCTCCAAGACCCAGTTTCTACCCATTCCTCTATTGAAAGCGCCTCAGAACTCTCGTCTCTCCTTTAACGGTTCTGTAATTTCACCTCTTGACGCAATGAACATACTGGGTATTACTGTAACATTCACTCTTTCTTGGAAACCCCACATTATGTCTGCCTGTAAGAAATCATTTTTCTTCTGAACAGTTGCTCCATATACGAAGGATTGATTCGTCTTTATATGTAGAACATCTCTCGCATCTGGGGTGGTTTTAGTTCTGCATCCTTACTTGAGAGTTGAGTCGAAATTAGTTCGACTTACAAACTTTCCTGGTTAACTCCAGTACTTGACCAGCTTGCTCTACGCCTCAATGTTGGTTCAGTTTCCCCCTTATGTAGGTATTCCTTTGGTTTTTGCTCTGGAAATCTGGCTGCTTGTGTGCCCCCACCACTAGCTAGACCACGCGATGCTCGGCAAGTTGCTGCATCACATGATTATTGTGTGCCCATCAAGGGTGGGCCGCTTTGATTACTGTTTCTTTCCCTACACCTCAAAGCTTTGGAACTCTCAACCATCTCATGTCTTTCCCAATAACTATGGCCCGGCATATTAAAAAAAAGAACAGGTTCTCACTTCCTCCGCATGTGCCTCTGTAATCCTTTTACGCTACCGCTTACAGGATGAGCGTGGGATGCATAATAGATTTATCGGGGGTTTCAAGTACAAATCAAATCCATTCAAAATTCGTAAATACTTTCCCTTGTCTCTACTTTTTTAATTCTTTTAATTCTTTCTATACTTCAGCTGAGGTCTGGCCTTGATGTGAACTTTTGTCCATGACTGGAATCCTTAATGAAAAAAAAGAATAAAATAAACGGCGTGGTGATGGCCATAGTGATGGCCCACCTCAGGTGTGAGACAGGACCTGAGGTGTGCGTGTTGTGTGGCTGACTCTTCAACTGTAGCAGTTGTGCGTCGTCGTCCGACCAAGCACGACTCCCATCACAACTTGAATTCGCAGAGAGAAGCGTTAGACGTGAGCTTGTGAGGCTGTCCGTGGCGTTAACATTCCCAGCCCCGATGGTGTCCGTCCTTTGCTGGGCGACAGTGGAGCGGGCCAGCACCTGTTACATCATGTCTTGCAGCTGCTGTTGCATCTGTCAGCGCTCGTCAGCTGCCTGCTGAGCGGTGAGCTGTTGCTGAGCCTCCACCATGATTGCCAATCCTTCCAGCGCTGACGTGCCTCCTCCCTTGTCTACCCTGACCTCACCCGACGACCACTTTCCCCTTGCTTGCGTGGGTTGCCGGGCGTGGCAACGTTGGCAGTGGCGACAATGCTTCACTGGCGTCGGGGAAACATGCTAACAACACGGAGTCCTGAGGTGGGCAGGGGCAGAGTGTCACCCCGGGATCGGTACAGTCACAGCGAGAGACGTAGGTAATGCTGGGCAGACCACAGATGCTCAGGACAGGCGGGTAGCACAGGCAATGCAGGTCGTCGGCAGCGAGTGGAGATGGCACCACCTAGGGGCACTTATGGCGTCCTGTGTTGGCTAGCAATGTCTTGTATCTGTCTTGATACACCATTGCTTGACGCTACTCAACGTTACATATAGGAATGGTGAAGCAAAGACACTGGTGAAGACGTGACACTGAGTTTATTCACAAACAAACACGATACACAAGTGGGATTAAGTGAGACATGAAGGAGTGTGTCAACTGCTTGAAAACTTAGCCCTTCACTCGAGCAAGCAAGAGGGAAACGAGTTTAGTACATTACATGATCACATTACCTGTGAGATAACACAAACGTTCTCCAAAATACATAACGCAAGAGGCAATCATGAAATACATATGATAACAGTAAGTCAGCGACCGATTACCTGGAGACTCTTATTGTCTAATCATGACCCTCAGGGTTCCCGCTTTGAAGTTGCAGATAAAGTTATCATACGAGGTTTATCAAGGTGCTGAGGTCCAACGGGGAATGATAAATCTGAATTAGAGTTAATGATGATCAAATCTACCTCAAATGTAAGCCAGGATGACAATTTGCTCTTTACGAAAGCCAAATTTTTTTCTAAAATTTGAAATCTTTCCTAAAGTCAAGGACAGGGGATTGTTAAGTGCTGTTATGTTGTACTTGTACATATGATAAAGTTTTGGTAAGCATCCCATCTATGTTTTCTGTCTTCACCCAGAAAATGAAACATTTGGAAATATAGGGGTCGTTAAATATGATGTTCATGTAATAAACTACACTTTTATGATGTAGGATATTCAGCTTCAGTTGTGATGATTTAATTTACCAGTAAGTTTATAATTCTTGCAATTATAGATATTCAGGTCTCGAGATACAAACGACTCCCAGATGCTGTCACTAAAGTGTTGGATGATCAGACAAGGGAGGAACGTTTCACTCTCGACAAGAGTTTGGCAAAACTTTATCCTACATCTCATTCCAAAATCTTGAAAGATATAAAACATGTCCTCAGTCAAGGTGATCATACTATAGCAAGTGTTCTTTATTATATGCGCAACGAGAGGGAACGCCTTCTTAGAATTATGTATATTTCACAGCTGAGAAAGTGATGGAGATTATTCGGTTGTTGAATGTCGACCTTAATGATCCCTGTAGATGGTAGACCTAAAGCAAAAACAAACAACCAACATTGATAAGGGTACAGTATAAACAACTTATGTATTTATCTAAACGATCTCAATACACTCAACAGTCACGACTGGGAAGAACTTTGCCTATTAATGGCACACCAAGAACATACACCTGACCTGTGCCATTATTAGCACACCCCAGAAAGGGCTGCCATTGACAATGACCAGTGCAGGCTTATCCAAGGTGTATCTTAACAAACGTATGTACACACACTCTCAAGGTGCATATTGAGTGTATGACGTCATAAAATCAACATCTGAAGGTGTAATGGATTGTTCGGTTGGTGGGTGCAGTATCTTAACCACTGAGTTTAGGTGTTGTTGTTGCGGTAGGGGCTCAATCTTTGGGAAAAGTTGAATTTCAGTTCCTCAAAGGGATGGTCTAGTTGTCTGCACCTCACCTTTTCTTTGTGATCCCATAAGCACACTCCTAGGGATGGAACAGAAGGTGGAGGTGTTGCCCAGCTTCAACAGGGCACTAGTTTTTAAAACAGACGAACACCTGAGTTGTGCTGAGGTATTAGTTTTTTTCGGACAATCTGAAAGCCTCGCTGCCTCTGGGAAACACTGTGCTGGAGTTACCCTCTGTCAGTGGCCTGTCAAAGGCGAGGCACGAAAGGCTAAGAACCAGTACTGGAATCTGCCAGTTATGCCAGGGACAAGCGATTGAGGCCGACGGATCTGACTGTTAATGGGATGATGACCGCTGGGAGTAAAAGGAGGGAGCTTGTAGGGAGGTTTAAAAGTTATAGTTTGGATGTGCTGGGGACTAGGCAAACCCATATCTTTGGGCAGCGTTTGTGTAGTGAAAATAGAGTTATGGGAGGACATGGAAGGAGGTGTGGTATGGACGGGAATGAGTGAAAATTACCATGGAAAAGTGAAAGAAAGATGTGCAGTACTGCTATCACCAAGAGTATGGGAGAGTGTTACAGAGCATGGATGGAATGGATCAAGAATAGTGTGGGTGAAAGGAAAGACTGGGATTGTGAAGTACGCATGGGTATGTGGGTATGTGTATATGTACCTGTGAATATGAAGATCATGTAGGGTGAGGATGAAATGAGGGGTTTCTGGAGAAATGCAAATGACTATAAATGGGTTTGAGAAGAGAGAAAGATGGTTGTAATGGTTGATACGAATGCCAGCTTGGATGTGATGAAATTAGCGAAGTAGTTAGCGAATGGAGAGTGCCTGGAGTAAATGAGAATGGAAGTTATCTTGATGTCTGTGCTGTGAGGTGTTTATTCGTTGTTATCACCTTTTATCAGTACATCTGATTCACAGTTATACATGGATAAGGAATGATGGGAGAGAAGAGCAAATGCGTTTGATTGACTGTGTGGCAGGGAATGAAAGGTTGAGGAAGGTTGTGAGAGGATTCTTTGGACACTCCGACCATTTTTGCTTTTTTTTTTTTTATAAGGATCAGAGAGAAGTGGAGGTGTGGCGTAAGGAAGGATAGCAAGCGAGAGGATAACTCAGAAAGAACATAGGGAGGATTATGGAGGAAGGACGACCGGAAATTTAAATGAAATTGCAGTAAATGTAGGAGTGCGGCCATGTATTGATGAGGTGTTTAAAATGTCTAGAGAAAGACTGTCAAAGGTGTAGATTTAGGAGTTGGATACAAGGTTGCGAGACATAAGAATAAGAATAGAAATTCATAGTGGAAGGAGGAGATTAGAAATGCTGTGGAAGAGAAAAAAACATATGGTAGATGGCTCGAAAGGAGTATACTAGTGGAAGTTCTGCAAAGAAGGGAAGAATATAACATGTATAAGTGGAAGGTTAAGAAGTTCAATTAGAAAAGGAAAGAAATAGCGCATGAAGATTTTGGAAGAGAGTTAAATGAACAGTTTAGGAAAAAAAGAATTGCTGAAGGGAGGTGAAAAAGGAAAGGGTTAAATGTAAGAGTGGAAATGTTAATGTGAGAAGTAAAGAAGGGGAGTTTCTGAATCACGAGGAGGAAGTGAAAGGAAAATGGAAATTGTATTTTGAAGAACTGATGAATGTGGGAGAATGGGAGGCAGCAGTTGTTACATGCATGGGTATGGAGGTTAGAAGGAATAGATACAAGTGCAGGGGCCTGAAGCAAAAATGGAGGTAAGAAGGGCAATAATGATGCTGAAGGTGGGAAAGGCACCTGGAGTGAATGGGATTACGGATGAAATGCTGAAGCATGGAGGAGAAAGTGTGATAGAGGGGGTGCATTTTACATGTACTCTAACACGGAAACAGAAGGTTGTGTCAGGGGATTAGGTGAAAGCTATTATTGTTTCTCTGTTCAAAGGAAAATGTGCTAAGGATGTATGTAGCAATCATACGTGAACAGGTCTGGTGAATATATCAGAAAAGTATACGTGAGAGTGTTGATTGATAGAGTGATGGAAGTGACTGAATGCAGAATAAGTGAGGAGCAAGGGGGTTTTAGGAAAGGTAGGGGGATGTGTGGCTAGCTTTTTCTAATGAGAATGACTGTGGAAAAGTATCTAGCGAAAGGTAGGAAGTTGTATGCGGCTTTTATGGATCTGCAGAAAGTGTATCAGAGAGTTGATGGAATGCTTCATGAGATTTGTTTAGAATGTATGGGGTAGGGGGACAACTGTTGAACCGTGTGAATGGTGTACAAGTGGTTGAGTTGAGCGGAAGTTTCAGAATGCATGAGTGCGTGAGCCAATGTTGTGTGGTGTAGCAGTGAGTTTTTAACAGATACATGCCATGATGTAGTGATTAGAAAGATAAAAAGAAAAGTTGGGAAAAAGGATATAGAGATGGAGTGTGGTGGTGAGGTATGGTGGCTAGTGATAAGTCTGTTTGCTGATGATACCATGTCGTTTGCTGAGAGTGAAGAGGAGTTGCACAAAGTTATAAGTGTGTTTTATGATGTGTGTAAACGTTATCGATTAAAAGTAAATGTGAGTAAAATCAAAGTGATTGCGCTGAAAAGGAAACAGTGAAAGCATAGATTTTGCAAAGCCTTATACAGAGGGAGAGGAAAGTGTACTAGACTGTGTTATAGATTTGGGGCGAGAAAGACTGGACGAAGTGAGAGAATCTAAGTATTTAGGAGCTACTTTGGGTAAGTTTGGTGATACTGAAGGAGAGATTAGTACGGGGTAGAAGAGTCATTATGTCTTAATAGATTATTAAATGTAGAGGTGTAAGTATGGAAGTGAAGAGAGGAGTAAGGAACAGCATAGTTCTCCCAAACCTGACCTGTGCAGCCGAAACATGGACTTGAAATGACTCACAGAGGTCAAGAATGCAGGTTGTGGAAATGAGTTATTTGTTGGAGCATGTGGTATGAGTAGGTGGGATGAAGAAAGAAATAAGAGGTGTATGGCAGATTTGATAAGGTAGGGAATACAAGGGGAATGAATTGTGAAGTGGTAGAGTAGGTGAAACTTAACACTTTAACATAGTTTGGGCATGTGGAAAGAATGCAGGAAGGGAGTTTACAAGGGGAGTGTATGACATTATGATTAAAGAGGTTGGTCGGAGAGGAAGACCATCTGTGACATGGGAAAACAGAGCGAAAGAGTAATGGCGAGGGAGAAATGGTGGAAGGCTGCGTGGAATAGTGAATGCAAGGAAGGCATGTAAGGACAGGGAAAAACGGAGACTCATTTGTCATGGCCGCCCCTTGATAGATAAGGTGTAGTAGCTTGACGATGACGGCATTAGCAATCGTGGCAGCTGGTAGGCCTCAAGATCAAACACCCAACCACGTCATATCTTTTTTTTAAGACCAGTTTGTAATAATATCTATTTTTGGTAATATCCTTTGCAAGTTTTGTCATAGTGTTTGGATGTCCTTATCTCATAGGTAATCACGTGACGTAGAAGCTTGAGGATAATTACTTGTTGTGACAGATGATAAGGGAAAAAGAACCACAGTATTATCTGTAGAGGAGAGAGAGTGAGCCTGCACTACAGCTAATGAGTCAAGTTGTGAACAGAGACTAGGAGAGCTGATAACTCGAATCATTTTATGCTCGTCATTGTTATGATGAATATGTAGTCAGAACTTCCCCAGATGTGAGATTAGTGTTTCATACGCGGACGGATCAGTCCTTTGTTAATCTCCTTTATGTTATAGGATCAGCTGCTCAGAAGAAATGGCATTTGCGTCATCTGATCAGGACTTCTATTTTCTCAGAGGCAGACTTACATGTTTATGTGATGTTAGGTTTGAAAGTTCGGTCAGATGATGCAATGAAACCAGATGTGTTCATTGTGTGGAGTGGTGAAACTACAGGTCCATCAGAAGAGATGGTAAATTCATGAGGGGTTTTAGAACAATACATGGGCAGACACTAGGTCTTAGCATTCAGTTCAGCTAGATTGCGTCTGTCTCACCGGAAAATCCTATCTAAGTCTGAGCTGACTGAGGAAGTTGTGAGGAGACGAGACGTAGATCAAAGCACAGAGGATGGACTGGATTTAAATAAAGTGGAGGAATCCAGTAGTGAGTCGTCAGCGTGTGTGTGTATCTGCTGAAGAATAGAAATAGCTGAGAAAAGGGGAAGAATGTGTTGATAGGTGAAGAAAGAAAGGCTCGTACAACGAGGGTTATGGAGATAGACTCGCCATAGAGGAAGTTAGATATGAGGGAACAAAATAAGGGAGGGTAGCCAAAGGAGGGGAGCTTGGAGATGATACACCGTTGCCACAACCTGTCACCTTCTGACATATCAAGGACAACAGCAAAGGATTCGGCAGACTCTCTCAGAGATGATGACAAAACAGGTAAGATTAGAAAGCTGCGCTGATAATTGGAGAGAAGACTGTGATATTCTATATGTTTAGAGAAATGAAAGTTGAGTAGGGATTCAGAGAAGCTGGGGACAGTGAAAGGCAAAGAAACATGACGATATTGGGAAGTTAGCTGTCATCCGCATTTGGGTTCAGCTGTAACAATATATGTTTCCAAATCGAAGGATATGTTTCATTTTTCTAACAGGGATTATAATACGGTGCTACTTTCTCGCTGATTACTTCACATTATTCGAAAGTTAGAAGGATTTGTTGATACACAAGGTAGGAGAAATGTTATTAACTAGAAGCGCCACTATTTGCGTGTTGAGGCAGTATGTGTCGCTCCACACTATCACTCACCCTCATATCTGAAGAGAGAAACTTTAAAAACTATCCACTTCACCCACGATAAGTGTATCTTCGCTACGCTCGAGAAATGCTTCTTCACCTCACCCTCCACACCACTTCCTTCGACCCGACTTACATTATATTTCGTCGTTAGTAACCCGCTATATCTTCACTATCTACTAAATCATCACTACAGCTATGGTGTTAGAGACTGGCTAAACCATAGGCTGGCACATTTCATGCCCGTTGACACCGAATTCTGCACCTTGATTCTTGATAACTTTTTTTTCCAGCAAATCTACTTTCAGACTAGTGTACCAACATTATCATCTTTCAGTTTACAATTCCGTAAGAGTTTGAAACGTCATAGTTGTCTGGAAGTCACGTGAACCTCGACAAAAATATAAAGACTGAACCATCCAGGGGCCTTCGTCTACCTGCTATCGACTCATTGGAATTAGTCTTCATTGACAGAAATGGGTTGTTACCAGGTACTAAAACGCAACGGCACATCCTCTCTTTATTTCTAGAGCCTCATCATTAACCCAAATCCTGACATCGAGCCTCCAGCTTTATATAGAACTGTCTCATCAAAACGGGACTATCGGGCTAGTCCGACCATCTTACAAGCCCCATACACTTCCTTATCATTACATTTTCACATAAGTACTCTTGCCAATTCCTGTCCACTCAAACATTTATAAGTATCAATATGACAGAGTCCGTTAAATCTATGGCCCCTAGTCCCTGGCACCATGGGGTGCTATGAATCTCTGGGTTTCTGACTCTACTGCTAATGAGGCTCTGGCAGTAGTAGTGCCGGCCCATCCTACGACCATTCCCTCATTGTAAGACCTTTCTCTTTCTCTCCTCAGTTGGAAACCATCTGTCTAGTACCTCTTCCAATATCTTACTTCTCCCTGAGACACAGTTGTCTCATGATATTCTCACTAATCCCTTTTTCATATCTAACTATAACCTTCACTCACGATTCCGGTTCAGAGGTGGTGTTTGTGCTTATTCTAAATCAACACACCTGTTGCACGCCTCAAGGACCTTGAGTCCACAAACTTTGATGTTATTTGACCCAAGGTCTGTCTTCCTATTACCACAGATTTCCTCTGTTTCGCCTATTACTCACTTAATTCTACAAATCTTATTCCTTCTTCGACTGTAAACTCCTGCCATGCGACCATGACGTCTTCTCACCCGCAAGCCGAGATCCTTTCACTCGAAGATTTAGACATTCACCATAAGGAATGGCTGAATTCCTCTCATACGGACGGGGGAAAAATTGAAACCCTCACATTCTCCATTCTCAATTATTTGTAGCAAGTTATCTCCCATCCCACCTATACACCTGACCCCTGTGACCACTTCCCTAATATTCTGGATTTGTTTTTCACCTCAGGTCCATCCCGCTATAAATGCACAATCTCGCCCCCATTTGGTTCTAACGGCACCTCCCACTCCAGCAGCTCCTTCTAAGCGTAGATGTTGGCACCTTAACAAAGCTGACTGGAATAACTTATGTAACTTCTTTTTTTACTTTCCTTGGGTAAATTACTGTCTCTTATGTGGTGATGCTTCTGTCTCTACCAAAAGCATAGCAAAAGTTATTCTTTCTCCAAGACGACCTCTTCATTCAATCTATGGTTCAACCGATCCTGTTCTGAGGCTATTCAGCTTTCATCCCTGCCTGTAATCGCTGCAAGCACGTTATCCGTGAAGCGAAGCGTTCCTTTATTTAAAGGAAGTGCGATAACCTCTCCTCGTCATCCATTGAGAGATCTGTCTGGTCTTTAGCCAAGGGCATCGCTAACAACTTTTGTCGCTCTAATTTTCCTTCACTCTTCCTTTCTGACGGTACTATAGCTGTCTCTCCTGTTAACAAAAACAACTCTCTTTGGTTCCCATTTCTCCACCTTGGATGACTCTAACATTCCTTCACCCTCTTACTAATTCTATTCCTCTTCCCGCAATCTCTTTTCGGACTGTCCAAAAAGCTCTTCTTTCTCTCGATACAAGCAAGGCTTATGGTCCTGATGGCATCCATCCCCGTGTACTGAAAGAGTAGGTCTCTGAACTTGCACCTGTGCTTGCACGTCTGTTCCATTTCAACTGAAATATTAGAACTTTTCCTTCTCCTTGGCAGCATGCACTGATACATCTCATCTCTAAGAAGGGTGACCGTTCTGACTCCCCTAATGATCGTTGTATTGCTTTCCAAAGTCTTTGAATTCTTCCTCAACTCCCATTTTCTTAAACACTCGAAAATCAATCTTCTCTCTGATCACCAGTATGGCTACCATAAGGCGAGGTCCTCTGGTGATATTCTTTCCTATCTTACTAATGTCTGGTCATCATCTCTGAAACATTTTGAGGAGTCATGTGTCGTTGCCCTTGACATATCCAAAGATTTTTACAGGGTGTGGCAACGGGGTCTCATCTCTTAGCTCCCATCTTTAGGCTTTCCTCCCTCACTTTGCTCCTTTATATCTAGCTTCCTCTCCAACCGATCTATCTGCGTGGTTGTTGATGGATCAGCCGTCCCTTTTCTCCATCAACAGCGGTGTCCCTCAAGGTTCTGTCCTGTCCCCTACACCTTGTCATTTTTTTTCAACGATTTCCTCTCTTCCACAAATAATCCAATGCACTCATACGCTGACAACTCAACGTCCTTAAATTCTGTTTCTTCTCTCACTCGATCTGCATCTCGTCTTGACACAACTTCCTCAATAAACTTTGACTTGGACAGGGTATCTCAGTAAGGTAGACAAAATTTCGTTAGGTTTAATGCCTCAAAGACCCAAAGACTCATCTCTCTATCGAAAACTCACAACTCTCTTCTCTCCTTTGCAGGTTCTGTAATTCCACCTCTTGACTCAATGAGCATACTTGGTATTACTATAACATCCACTCTTTCTTGGAAACCCCACATTACAGGAATAGCTATGTCTGCTTCAGATAACTGGGTGTCCTGTTTAGATGTCAGAACTTCTCTTCTGAACAGTTACTCTGTTTATACAAGGGATTAATTCCTAATTGTATGGAGTACTGCTCTCACATCTGGGATGGTTCTAGCTCTGTATGTTTGCTTGATATGTTGAATGGAAAGTGATTCAACTTATATACTACCCCAGGCTAACTTCCAAACTAGACCCCTTTGCGCAACGCCGCAAAGCTGATTCACTTTCCCTCTTCCACAGGTATTACTTTGGTTTTTGCTCCCAAGAGCTGGCTGTTTGTGTGCCTCCACCACTAAGTAGATCATGCAATACTCGACAAGTTGATGCATCACATGATTATTGTGTGCCCATTGTCAACTCAAGGGTGGGCCGTTTTGATACCTGCTTTTATCCCTACACCTTGAAACTTTGGAGCTCTCTACCTCTCATGTCTTCCCCAATAACTCTGACGTGGCACATTTCAAAAGACAAGTGTTTCACTTCCTCCAAAATTCGTAAATACTTTCCCTTGTCTATTATTTTTCCTTTTCATGATTCTCTCTATACTTCATTTAAGGCCTGGCCTTGATGTGACTGGAGCCTTCAACATATCAAAGAATTGTAATCAGTTGAATCATACATTGCCTTAGTTTTCCATTATTAAAGAAACAGAACCTGTCAACTACAGATATATTGATAGAATGAATCTTAAAATGCCTTAGGACTAAACCTATACACTGAAAAAGAAAGAAATACTTCATCATTTAGAGAAAGGCTTCTTAGTGTGGCTCTGACAATGGCAATTGTGAAAAAAAAAGAGATCCCATCCTGGAAACATATTTCCTAGTCACCTGTCGCAGAACAGGGCTGTACACTTTCGCCGTTGAGTCTCTACCAAGCCTCTAACTTGCTTCGATTAATGAGAGTATATGTTTGTTGGGAGATGGATGCGGAACTGAATAAGTCTGCATAAACAGTATTAACTTTCTCTGGCAAGACACTGAGTGAAGCTATTATAGAAACTGAGTAATCGTTAGTCTAATGATGTTTTGCTGAACCTTTCATAGGGTGTTCAATCCTGGCCACATACGGCCCGCGGGCCGCACCACCGGTCGTGTAAAGATATTTCAAAATAATCAAAGCATTATATACAGACGGAGAAATCATTCTACAATATACCATACTCGTTATCTGTCACCCGGATCACTTGTTAAAACTTCATATTTCTGTTGTGCATAACAGTACAGATAGATGTGAGATCCTGGCGATTAAGAAAGTTGCTTTTGCGATTCATTACGATATGGATAATATCTTAGTTGACCGGGTCATTTCCTGTAAACTTAACGTAATATTTTATGCATGATTACCCCAGGATATCTTGCTATGAAACATGATTACCCCAGGATATCTTGCTATGAAACATGATTACCCCAGGAGATCTTGCAATGACACATCAAATCTTGCTATAAACATGATTACCCCAGGACATCTTGCTATGACCCAGGACATCTTGCTATGACCCAGGATATCTAGCTATGAAACATGATTACCCCAGGAGATCTTGCTTTGAAACATGATTACCCCAGAACATCTTGCTATGAAACATGATTACCCGAGGACATCTTGCTATGACACATCACATCTTGCTGGAGACATGATTACCCCAGGACATCTTGCTTTCCCCCAGGACATTTTGCTATGACCCAGGACATCTTACTATGAAACATGATTACCCCAGGACATCTTGCTATGACCCAAGAGATCTTGCTATGGAACATGATTACCACAAGGACATCTTGCTATAAACATGATTACCCCAGGACATCTTGCTATGACCCAGGACATCTTGCTATGACCCAGGACATCTTACTATGAAACATGATTACCCCAGTAGATCTTGCTGTGACCCAAGAGATCTTGCTATGGAACATGATTACCACAAGACATCTTGCTATAAACATGATTACCCCAGGACATCTTGCTATGACCCAGGACATCTTACTATGAAACATGATTACCCCCAGTAAGATCTTGCTGTGACCCAAGAGATCTTGGCTAGGACATCTTGCTATGAAATATGATACCCAGGAATCTTGCTATGAAACTGATTACCCCATGAGATCTTGCTATGAACAGAACCCTTGCTATGAAACATGATTCCCAGGACATCTTTATAATGAACCCAGGACATCTTGCACTAGAAACTTCTATACAGGATCTATATACCCAGGACTCTTGCTATGAAACATGATTCCAATGACACATGATACCCAGGAATCTTACTATGACCCAGGACATTTGTTAAAACATGATTAGCCACCCAGGATCTTGCTATAACATGACACCATGAATCTTGCTATGACCCAGGACATCTTGCTATGAAACAGCATCCTAGGACATCTTGCTATACCAAAACATCTTGCTATGACCAACATCTTGCATAAAGACATCTTGCTATGACCCAGGACATCTATGACTATACCCAGGACATCTTGCTATGAACCATGACATTTGCATGACCACTTCTATGAACATGACCCAGAAAACTTGCTATGACAGACATCTTGCTTGAAACATCTTGCATACATCTGCCAGAACTCATACTTACCCAGAATCTTGCTATGACCCAGACATTTAAAATTGATTACCCCAGGACATCTATTTGACTCAGACATCATTATATGACTCCATGACATCTTATGCACAGACATTTCATGACCCAGACATCTTAAACTCAGGACATCTTGCTATGATACCCAGACATCTTCTTAGACAGAACATGTATACCCAGGACATCTTGCTAGAAACTTGCTATGACCCAAGACATCTTATGACCCAGTATCTTGATAAAAACTGTACAGGACATCTTAGACAATATCCTAGACATCTGACTATGACCCAGGACATCTGTTATGAAACATGATACCCAGGACATCTTGCTATGACCCAGACTTCTATGACCCAGGACATCTTGCTGAACCATGATATATCCCGGATCTTGTTGCAATCATTTACCCCAGGACATCTTCAGAAACTTTAGAACATGATTACCTGACTGACCTCATGACATCTTGGCTATGACCCGGACATCTTCTATGATCCGCAGACATCTGCTATGAAACATCATACCCCAGACCATCTTGCTATGAAACATCATTAACCCCCAGACCATCTTGCTAAAAACATCATTACCCAGACCAACTTGCACTATGACCCAGGACATCCTTGCTTATGAAAACATGATTACCCCAGGAACATCTACTTTGACCCAGGACATCATGTTTATGAAACATGACTACCTCCATTACATCTTGCTATGAAACAATGATTACTCCATGAGATCTTGCTAGAAACCGATTACCTCAATGAGATCTTGCTATGACCCAGAACATCTTTCTATGAAACATTATACCCCAGTACATCTTGATATTACCCCCGGATATCTTGCAATGAACCCAAGACATCTTGCTATGACCCCAGGATATCTTGCTAATGAAACATGATTATCCCAGGACATCTTTATTGCTATGACCCAAGACATCTACAAGACCCAGGACATCTTGTTATGAAACATGATTACCCAGGACATTCTTGCTATGACCCAAGGGACATGTTGCTATGACCCAAGACATCTTGCTCCTGACCCAAGGACATCTTACTATGACCCAGGAAATCTTGCTGTGAAACATGATTACCCCAGGACATATTGTTACGACCCAGGACATCTCTCTATGAAACATGATACCGCTTGACATCTTACTATGACTCAGGACATCATGCTATGAAACCTAATTACCCCAGGTCATCTTGCTATGATCCACAGTCTTACTATGACCCATGACGTCTTAATATAAAACATGATTACCCCAGGACATCTTTCTATGGCCCAGGACATCTTGTTATGAAAAGTGATTACCCCAGGATATCTTGCTATGAAACATAATTACCTCAGGACATCTTGCTATGACCCAGGACATCTTCCTTTGACCCAAGACATCTTACTATGACCCAGGACATTTTGCTATGACCCAAGACATCTTGCTATGACCCAAGACATCTTGCTATGACCCAGGACATCTTGCTATGAAACAGAATTATCCCAGGACATCTTCCTATGAAACATGATTACCTCAGGAAAACTAGCTATGACCCAGGACATCTTGCTATGAAAACTGATTACTCCAGGACATCTTGCTATGACCCACGAGATCTTGCTATGAAACATGATTACCCCAGGACATCTTCCTATGACCCAGAGCATCTTATTATGACCCAGGACGTCTTGCTATGACCCAGGACATCTTGCTATGACTCAGGACGTCTTGCTATGAAACATGACTATCCCAGGACATCTTGCTATGAAACATGACTACCCCAGGACATCTTCGTATGACCCAGGACATCTTGCTATGAAACGACGTCCCCAGAACATCTTGCTATGACCCAGGATATTGCTATGAAACAAGACTATCCAGGACAGTCTTGCTATGAAACATGATTACCCCAGGACATCTTGCTATGACCCAGGACATCTTTCTATGAAACATTATTACCCCAGGACATATTGCTATTACCCTGGACATCTTGCTATGGACATGATTGTACTAGGATATCTTACTATGACCCAGGACATCTTGCTATGAAACATGATTACCCCAGGACATCTTGCTATGAAACATGATTACCCCAGGACATCTTGCTATGAAGCATGACTACCCCAGGTTTCTCTTCATAGATTCTGAATTAGTGATTGGGACGTGCAGGAAGATCTAACTACTTTTTCTACTTCTGTGCTTCTCTTTTGTGTTTAAAAAAAAACTACACAACAGGGATGGTTGTCGGTAAGCGACTTTACTACGTTGATAGTGAAAGAAGTGTTTAGTTGAAGGAAGACTGTTGTATGGACACAATAAGAGGAAGATTTCAGATCAGACTGCTGATAGCATAGGTAGGAGTAAGTTGAGAGGTGGCAGTAAGATGATGGTTCGAATATACCTTACCGACGGAAACACAGTGACCTCCCAGCACCGCTCAACCTTCCAGTACGGCCTGTCGCACGGGTGCAATGGGCAACCCTGCCAAGGCGTCCACCGCCCGCCCGACAACCCGACCTCAGGAACTGGTACCTGCCCGGGAGCCACGGGAGAACAGCCTAGTCCCGCACATCCCAAGCACACAAAGGGGGAGATGACCTCCGCCTGCCCGATGGCCGACACCAGATGGACAAGGCAGGTTCCGATTGTTACCCTGTGCTCTTGGACAACATTCGGTAGAGGGAAGTGGGTCCAGGTTAGGGCTTTGACACTGCACACCTCTAGGTCCCGGTGTGTCAGCCCTAACCCAACGAGAGCACTCGCGCTTTCTTGGCACCATGCACCTCGCCAGTTAACCTGTGGCAGATGTTATGTGCACGGTGCCTTTACCAGTAAGGTCCCGTACGCCCTGTGGGACTTCCGGGGTGCCATAGTAGCTGCACTTGTGTTGATGTGCAGCCGAAAGCGCGAGGTGGACTCCAGAGACCTGTGTATCTATTACCCAGGCTCGCCTCTGTACCTGTTGGCGCCAGACGTATGAAAGTTGACTGCGAAAATAATGGAATGACTCATTTAATTCATTGTGCACACGTCAGTCTGTAAGATGCCTTATTGAATGTATAAGATCCTAAGATGCCTTATTGAATGTATAAGATCCTAAGATGCCTTATTGAATGTATAAGATCCCATTGTTGTTTACTGGCCGGAAGAGATCATGTTTACTCAGCGAAGTAAATAAACTCAGTACACCACGAGACTCGAGCTGTTTGATACCCCCCATGTGTTGCTCCACCTCGCGAGTTATTTTTCACCGGTTTCTCCTCCTATGGGACTTGTGTGGGAGGAACAAGTGGTGCCCAGACCCGGGAGCAGCCTTTACGTGCTCAAGCGAACTGAACTTGTGTACACGTGCAGCGAGCTGTGGTGATTACTCGAGATGGCGGAGAAGGAGCAACTTGAAAGAGGACGGGCGGCTGCTCGAGGATGGTGTACGAGAGCCTCCAAGGCTTTGCGGACTTTGCTTGAACTGCCATCTGTGTCCAGGGTGCAGCTGGAAGACGCTATAGCGGATTTAGATAAGCGTCTAGACACCTTGGACCGAGTTCAAGCGGCATATTAACCGACAATAAGTGACCCTGAGTTGTTGGAAGCAGACCTGGACAAAGCAGATAGTTTACGCAGTGGTGTTAGAGCTGTTCGGGTGCAGGCTGGCGAACTGTTGGCGAAACTGGATAAGACTGCCGTCCATGAAGGGTCAGGAAGTAGTGAAGATAAGTCTGCAAGTGCAAGCGCAGTGTGTACTAGTGCCAGTGTGAACCTTCCACGGCTCGACTTGCCGAAGTTTAGTGGTGAACTAACCCAGTGGCAGTCATTCTGGGATTTGTTCGTGGCCATGGTAGACGACTCTACTCTACCAGCCATCAGCAAGTTCACCTATCTGCAGGCCTTATTGGAAGGTGAGGCCAAGTCTGTCATCCAAGGCTTGTCACTTACTGCAGTTAATTATGCTGTGGCCTGTAATCTGTTGAAGGAGCGGTATGGGAAGCCAGAGAGGATTATCTTCGCCCACATTCAAGCTCTTCTTGGCTTGAGCCTGCTGTTCAAGCCTCAAGGATCTATGACTTATGTGTCCGCCCTGAGGAAGCTGCAGGATGACCTGATCCACATCAGGAGTTTGGAGGCACTGGGGGTAAGTGGCAGTGAGTTTGGCCTCTTCCTCACCCCAGTGATTTTGTCTCGTCTGCCGAGCGACATCCGTTTGGAGTGGTCGAGGGAAGGATCGGGCCACGAAAGGGATCTCGCATGGCTGCTGGATTTTCTTAGGAAGGAGATTGAGCGCCGTGAACCTCAGACTCCTTTAAGGACGTGACTACTGCTGCAGGGATCAGACGGCCGCAGTGTGAGGGAGTCTGAGAGAAGAAAGAAGTCTCCTAGTTCTGCATTTGCTCTTCAGACAGTCTCAGAGACATATTCAGGTGGGTGTGGATTTTGTAATAAGTCCCATTCCAGTGAAAAGTGCTTTAAAGTTATCAAACTTCCAAGTGCAGAGCGACTGGAAAATATTCGTTCTGCTGAGCTGTGTTTTAAGTGCTTAAAAAGGGGGCACGTAGCTAGAGGTTGCAAGGCAAAGTGCTCTAAGTGTAAAGGCAACCATAATGTCCTTCTCTGCTCAAAGGATAATGTTTCACCTAAGGGCAGGGCTGTTAGTCAGCCGGCCAAGGAGAGTGAAGGGGAAACGGGAGATACCAATGTTGTGCCTGGTGATCTTGTTGGTGTTTCTCATTCTTCACAGTTTAAACAAAGGTGTTGTGTCTTGCCGACAGCAAAAGTTAAAGTGTATGGAAGGCATGTTAAGTACAGTGAAGATACCTTGTTGTTCGACTCTGGGGCAGATCGATCCTTGTGTCGAGTGAATTTGTAAGGAAGGTTAGGCCTACATGGGTATCTTCTGAACAGATGTCCTATTCTGCCTTTGGGGGAAGTAAGAGTTCTAGATCTACCCAGTGTAATATTTATGACCTGAAGTTAGTGGATGTTAATAATGAAGTAGTGTGTTTACTTGCAGCTGAAGTGCCCACAATATGTGCTCCATTATTACGTCCTTGTGTTCCAGCTGAAACCCTACTGCCCTTTAAGTCTGTGCAGTTAGCAGATGAGTATGAGCGGGACAGGAAGGTAAATGTTGACATTTTGATAGGACTCGATGCCTATTGGAAATTTGTAATCCCCAACAAGAATTTGCAGGTTGAGGGACTAGTGGCTCAAGAGACGGTGTTTGGTTGGATCCTGTCTGGGATTTGTGCTTCAGCATCCAAGGGAAATGTTAAGTTGTCTCAGATGTTATGCATTAACAATTTCAATGAGAATGAGTTACATAAGTTTTGGGATTTAGAGTCAGTGGGAATTTGTAACAAGGAAGTATATCCTGATGTTAGCAACCATCCTGTGTTAAAATCCTTTTCAGGGACAGTTAAGTTTAAGGATGATAGATATGAGGTTGCTCTTCCCTGGAAATCAGAGCATAAGTGTAGCTTCCAAAATAATGAAAGGCTTGCAAGAAAAAGGTTGTTATGTTTGATGCATAAATTTAAATCCAATCTTAAACTTCAGGAGGAGTATGATGCCGTATTTGAGGGTTACGAACGGGAAGGCATCATTGAAGAGGTACCTGAGGGTGAGATGAACAGCCCATACCCCACATTCTACCTTCCTCATCATCCTGTCGTCAGGGAAGTCAGCATCACAAGTAAAGTAAGACCAGTCTTTGACGCATCTGCTGTGAGCTATAATGGAGTCTCATTAAATCACTGTCTTGAGGTGGGTCCCCCTCTTAACCCACAGTTGGTAGAGGTACTTATGAGGCTCAGAAGGTGGAAGGTTGCCTTAACTGGTGATATCACTAAAGCTTTCCTCCAGATTAATGTAAGGAAAGAAGACAGGGACGTGCATAGATTTCTTTGGAACTATAATGGTAACATTCGGATAATGAGATGTACTAGAGTTCCATTTGGTAATAAAAGTAGTCCATTTCTGTTGAACGCAACTGTTAAACATCATCTTAAAAGCTTTCCTGATTCTGAAGTTATTGCAGAGCTAAAGGATAACCTATATGTGGATAACTGGTTGTCAGGAGCTGACAGTGCAGAGGAAGCCTTTGCTAAGTTTGATGAGGCACGGTCAGTTCTATCCAAGGCCAGTAGGACACTTTCAAAGTGGAGCTCGAACTGCAATGCCTTAAAAGACAGATTTAATGACTACTTAGAGCCCAGCAAGCATGCAGAGACAAAGATTCTTGGTTTACTTTGGTGTTTGACTAGAGTTAGTTTTTCATTTGATTGTTTAGAATTGAAGGATCTTGAGGTAGCATCCACAAAGAGAGCAGTTCTCAGTGTTATCAGGAAATTATTTGATCCTCTTGGCCTTCTATGCCCAGTAATCATGATGGCAAAAATTATGTTCCAAGATATTTGGAGACTTGGACTTTCTTGGGATGAGATCTTGCCTACAGAATTGCAACACCCGTTTCAGAAGTGGGTTAGTTCTTAACACATGGCAAGTTAATCGTTGTTACTTTCCAGAACTTGTATGGAACAAGCTACAAAATGTAGAACTGCATGCCTTTGGAGATGCTTCCGAGAAGGGGTATGGTGCCTGTGTATACTTGAGAGTTCCTGATGATGACGGGTCATTTAAGGTAATCTTAGTTCTAGCCAAAGGAAGGGTAGCACCTATCAAGAAATTGTCGGTGCCGAGGTTGGAATTAATGGGTGCTCTTGTGTGTGCTAGGCTATCTGTATTTGTGAAGACTTCCTACACTACACTTAATTGATGTACAAATGTACTGCTGCACTGATTCTAAAGTAGCATTGTCATGGATAAAGGAAGACCCTAATAGATGGAAGACTTTTGTAGCGAATAGAGTAACTGAGATTCAGAGTTTAATCCCCCCAGTTCAGTGGAAGCGTATTTCCGGTAAAAATAATCCAGCAGACCTTATTTCCAGAGGTGCCTTTGCTGAAGACTTAATTTCCTGTACCTCATGGCTGAATGGTCCTGCTTGGCTCTCTGAACACTTTACCTCCATGCAACAGGATGAGGTACCAGCAGCACTGCCCATTGTAGAGGAGGTATTCCCAGACAGCCCAGTGACATGCTTAGTGTCCGAGCATCCATCAGTAGGGATTGACCACGCCCGCTGGGGTCATTTTACAAAGCTATTAAGTGTGTAGCTTGGGTAATAAGGTTTGTGAACAATTTTAAACCTCATGCTGTTAAATATTTTGGGCCCTTGTCTTATACAGAGTTAGATCAAGCTAAGACAAAGTTAATAATTTGTGTTCAGAGAGAAAGGTACAGCCAAGAGATCAATGCCTTAATGCTTGGAAAGTCACTCCCTAAGAGTTCTGACATTAGGAAATTCAATCCTTTTTTGGATGAAAATGGTCTTTTGAGAAGCAAGAGTCGGCTGGACCAGGCTGAATTAAGTTATGATTGCAAGTATCCTATGATTATTCCAGCAGGTCACATTGCCAAGCTGTTAGTTAGTTTCCAACATGTATTTCTGAAACACGCTGGTGTTTCCACTTTAATTTCAACATTAAGATCTTGTTACTTAATTGTCGGATTAAGAAAGCTTGCTAAGGTAGTCTGTAGAGAGTGTATGATTTGTCGTAGACATCACTCACAAGCTTGCCGTCAGCCTGTAGCTCCTCTCTCAGGACTAAGAATTAACTCTGCTCCTCCTTTCACTGTGACAGGTGTAGATTATGCTGGACTACTGTTTTATGTTGATTTTCCATGCAAGAAGCTGTACATTTTGTTATTCACTTGTGGAGTTGTCCGTGCAGTACACTTAGAGTTGACTAACTCTATGTCTTATGATGAATGCTTACTTGCCTTTCGTAGGTTTTCTGCCAGAAGAGGCCTTCCATCAGTTATTTACTCTGACAATGCCAAGACTTTTATTAGTATGTCTAAACAAATGCATCAGTTCTTTGGCACCCTTGCTCCCCAGTGGAAGTTTGTTGTACCCCATGCTCCATGGTGGGGAGGTTGGTGGGAAAGATTAGTCCGATCTGTTAAATTAGCTCTGAGAAAGACTCTTGGTATAAAATGTTTAACAAGATGTGAGCTAGAGACTACCTTACATGAAATTGAGGCATGTGCAAATTCCAGACCCTTAACTTTTGCCACAGATGATCCTAATTCTGTAAGCCCTTTAACACCTCATTTTTTAATTGGACGCACTGCTGGATTTCATAGAGAGCTTAAAGGTGATTGCCAGGTTCCTGAAATGTCACATAAGGACCTATGTGAGCGAGAAAGCCTGAGACATCAACAACTTGATAAGTTTTGGAGTGTGTGGGTGTCTGACTATTTATTGAATTTACCCCCTATCATTACAGGTTTCACACCCAGATGTAAACTGGAGAAGGGATCTGTTGTGCTGGTTCGGGAAGATAATTCTCCTCGTTTGCAATGGCCCCTTGGAGTGATTGTTGAGCTATTCCCTGGGAAGGATGGAATAATTCGTAGTGTCAAAGTTAAGACTGCAAAGGGAGTAATTAGTAGGCCAGTGCAAAAACTGCATAACTTGGAGCTTTCATCTGCAGGGGAGGATGCTACAACAGATGAAGCTCATAGTCCCTTACCACCAACAGATGCCTTCCCAGCATATGCTCAAGGTTCTGATGAGGCTCACTCCATGACACCGTCGTCAACTTATGTGTCTAGAACAGGACGAACTGTAAAGCCTCCTGAGAGACTGAATATGTGAGATCGGAGGGTTTGAGATGTAGATTTAGGTTGATGATCAGTATAGTCCCTTTCGGTATTGGTTATTGTTTTATTGTATCATTTGCTTCCCAGGGTGAGGGTTGAGTTGACTCTTAGTGAGACATTTGTATTTATACATTCTGATGCCATATGATCATGTTGTTGAGAGTAAGGATAGGAGTTATTAAAGGTACTCCTATGGTGGGGAGATGTTGGCGCCAGACGTATGAAAGTTGACTGCGAAAATAATGGAATGACTCATTTAATCCATTGTGGACACGTCAGTCTGTAAGATGCCTTATTGAATGTATAAGATCCTAAGATGCCTTATTGAATGTATAAGATCCCATTGTTGTTTACTGGCAGGAAGAGATCATGTTTACTCAGCGAAGTAAATAAACTCAGTACACCACGAGACTCGAGCTGTTTGATACCCCCCATGTGTTGCTCCGCCTCGCGAGTTATTTTTCACCGGTTTCTCCTCCTATGGGACTTGTGTGGGAGGAACAGTACCTTTGGAAGCCACGATGTCCGGCTTCCTAAAGGACCCCACAATAGGAATGCGGGGCTCGCAGAACACCTCGTAACCCCTCTGCCTCAACCGTCCGGCCAAATAGGCATTGATGTTGTCATGCCGTTTAACCCGCCCCCCATGGGTACGAGGACACATCTGTGCGATGTGTCCAAGTGTCCCAGGTTTATGACAGGTGTCACAGAGGCCGTTGATCTCGGGCCGGCCCCTGGACGCCCTGGCTGGGGTGGGTAGCGCGCCAATCCTGACTTGGACAGCCTTCACATAATCAGAACTGGATAGGAAACGGTTCCCGCTATTAACCCATCTGCTTACCTGAGGCACGGCAGCAGATGGAGCGAGAGCCGCACCGTCGACGGTGCTGACCAGATTGGCCCTCCATACGTGCAGGCGTTCGGTCTTATTACCCGCCTGCCGACCAGCAATGCACGCGGGTCCAGTCCAGCGCTGCAGCTTGCTCAACACTGCAGGCTCCCGGACTGCCGCATGAATCACCGGGTCGGTCGAGGTGAGTAATTTCTCGAACCGCGCTTGTTTGTTTAGACAGGACGGTCGAGACAAAGTCCTGTAGTCCTGTAGGACTCCGGTGGGCAAAGTCCAGCCCACCATCTCCAGCTGCCGAGTGAAAGTATGCACAGGGCACGTCATGGGCAAGGCTGCAGCCAGCGGCGGACCGCCACCCGCACTTGCCTGTCCATGCGTGCTAACTGCGTCTTATAGACTTCACCCAGCACCAGTCGATGCATGAGCTTGGGCACCAGATGTCCCACGAGCAACGCAATCCGCTGTTGAGGTTTTAGAGGGGCTCTGGTGATGTTATGGAGCCCCTCTTCTAGCAGGGCACCGTAGGACTTTCGCCGCCCCTCAGCTCCGACCAGGACGCCTAGGTACTTATACTCGTCCTCAGCGCTCATGGAGCCGACAGCGCTGCCCAAGACTTGGAACGTCCTATTTTTATTGACGTACCAAGTTTTACGTTTGCCGTCAACCTCCATGCTGAGGGTACGACATTTCCCTGGGTTAACTTGAAGCCCACCCCCCGCGAGGGTCTCGGCCATTACGTTCATTGCCTGCTGGAGGCCAGTGGGCGTCTGCACCACCAGGACCAAATCATCGGCAAACGCCAGTGCTGCTATCCTTTGGTCAACCAATCTTACCCCTACACCAGTCTCTTTTACCCTTGCGATTCCCTCGTCAATCACAAGGTTAAAGAGAATTGGCGATAAAGGGTCACCCTGTTTGACCCCACGAGTCATGTATACCTTCTCCGACATCTCGTCGCTTCCTTCAATATGGGTGAAGGCTCGGTCGTACGACGACATGACATATGCCCTGACGTGGGCTGGGATGCCCTTCCGCGACATGGCCTGCTCGATAGTGCTATGGTTAACACTATCGAATGCTTTGGCCATGTCGAGGAATGCCAGGTGCACATCGTGGACCTGTGCCCGCGCACGACCGACGATCGCATCCAAGATCGTGAGGTTCTCAAGACATCCGTCCATTGGGACGAATGCCTTTTGAGCATCATCGATCTGGACGAGGCTCGAGATGCGGCTGCTCAGGATCAAGGCCTATAGTCTTTGGGTTCTGTAGGACTGGGTACATTGGGTATCAGCACCGTACGATTGGCCTTCAGTGGCTCTGGTAGAGTGGACGTAGCCAACCACAGGTTAAACATTTTGGCCAGGATCCTTTGGGGGAATGGACTTCAGTAGTCTCGTCGACATCCCGTCAGGACCAGGGGCAGATGTTCGAGTGGCTTTGAGGTGGTGTGCTACCTCGCCGACGGTGACAACCTCTGCTAGTTGTCCACACTCCGGGTCATAATCGGTAATGGCACGTGTGTCCGGCTCAGACGGCCGAGAGAAGAGAGCCTCCCAAAAGGGATTGAGGCGTTCCGGCCCAACCGAGGTTGGCGGTACCTCCCAGTCACTTTTAAGGACCAGAATTCGCTCGCTGCCTCAAACCACCTCCACCACGATTCTGACGGTCGTCGGGTGAGCGGCAGAGCTTACCACATGGGTGGCGTGCTCTGAGGCTCCCCTGATCGCGACAAGGCTGTCACCCTGACGCAAATGGTCGAGGGGCTGCATTTAGGATGTCTTCGCCCCACGATGGACTTGTGGGGCCAGGTCCTAAAGTGTCGGACGTACGCGACAGTCTCGCCACAAAGGAAGCAATTGTCTGGGGTTGGGGGGGAACCCGCGGGACAACAGGGACAGTTAAAACCGTGGGAGGGATGTTCGTCTCACCACTGGAATCCGCCCTCACGGACATCCCTGTACGCGGGGCTTCTTCCGTTATGTTACCCCGCCTGGTGCTTAACCTTGTGGGTGGGACACGCCTCGCAGTCGGCACCCCATCCATCACCTCGCCTTCGTCGTCCTCCTGAAGATCTGAGTTTGAGGTCAGTTCCTGAACTCTGGTCTTATACGACGCCTTGCGTCGGAGACCTTTGATCGCTTCGACCGTCCTAGATGGAACAGTCTCCCGCAACCGCTGGTTCAGGCCCTGCCCGGCAACTAGTGAGGGACCAGCTGCCATCCCGGCCTCAGCCCTGGCGAGGAGCTCCACCTCCTCGTCGGACCATCGAGCCTTGGACACGACATGCCTGGTCGCCAACTCCTGGTGAAAGGAGTTGTAATGTGCCTGCCTTTCGTGGACCCTACGGCCCCGAAAGCTGGCAAAGGTCTTCCCACAATGTGGGCAAGTGGGTGAACGGTCGTCATCCGCTCCCTCGTGGCTGTAGCTGGTACCCGACATACCAACAGAGGCTGGCACGCTATTCACTAAGGAATGGGTTATGCGTGACGGGTACCACGAGGCGAAAACCCGTGACAAGGGTAGACGCTCGGGCTTTAGTCGAATAGTACTACCGCCCGAAGGAAGCAGAGGACTGCAGTCAGTTGGTGGACACTGTCGCTGTGCTTCAGTCCTGGGATTGCCCTTTAGTAGTTGTCCTACTTAACCAGTAAGCTAGCTGGACTACTTCCGACTCTCAGCTGTTGGTTGGGATGTACTGGATACCCAATCAACGAAGCTAGGGCTTAAAGTTTGCAATCACTTGAAATTACTCAGCTTTGGGGCGTTATAACAGCAGGTGATAATCCAGGTGGTTGCGCTCCCGCCTGTTGCACAGGGGTCCCAGGTTAGATCCTGGCTGCTGGAGGTTTCTGTGATATGTTTATATATATATATATATATATATATATATATATATATATATATATATATATATATATATATATATATCCCTGGGGATAGGGGAGAAAGAATACCTCCCACGCATTCCCCGCATGTCGCAGAAGGCGACTAAAGGGGACGGGAGCGGGGGGCTAGAAACTTTCCCCTTCTTGTACTCATCCTCCTCGAAGGCTCAGATTGCGGTGTCTAAATGTGTATGGATGTAACCAAGATGAGAAAAAAGGAGAGATAGGTAATATGTTTGAGGAAAGGAACCTGGATGTTTTGGCTCTGAGTGAAATGAAGCTCAAGGGTAAAGGGGGAGAGTCGTCTGGGAATGTTTTGGGAGTAAAGTCAGGGGTTGGTTAGAGGACAAGAGCAAGGGAAGGAGTAGCACAATTCCTGAAACAGGAGTTGTGTTAGTGTGTGGTACAGCGTAAGAAAGTAAACTCTAGATTGATATGGGTAAGATTGAAAGTAGATGGAGAGAGATGAGTGATTATTGGTGCCTATGCACCTGGGCGTGAGAAGAAAGATCATGAAAGGCAACTGTTCTGGGAGCAGTTGAGTGAGTGTCTTACCAGTTTTGATGCACGAGATCGGGTTGTAGTGATGGGTGATTTGAATACAAATATGAATAATGTGGTGGTTAAGAGAATAATTGGTGTACTTGAGATGTTCAATGTTGTCAATGGAAATAGTGAAGAGCTCGTAGATTTGTGTGCTGAAAAGGAACTGGTGATCAGGAATACCTGGTTTAAAAAGAGAGATATGTATAAGTATACGTATGTAAGTAGGAGAGATGGTCAAAGAGCGTTAGTGGATTACGTGTTGATTAATAGGCGCGTGAAAGAGAGACTTTTAAATGTTAATGTGCTGAGAGGTGCAATTGGAGGGGATGTCTGATCATTATCTTGAGAAGGTGAAGTTGAAGATTTGTAGAGGTTTTCAGAAAAGAAAAGAAAATGTTGGGGTGAAGAGAGTAGTGAGAGTAAGTGAGCTTGGGAAGGAGACTCTTGTGAGTGTGAATAAGTACCAGGAGAGACTGAGAGCAGAATGGAAAAGGGTGAGAGCAAATGACGTAAGGGGAGTGGGAGAGGAATGGAGTGTATTTAGGGAAGCAGTAATGGCTTGCGCAAAAGATGCTTGTGGCATGAGAAGCGTGGGAGAGAGAGAGAGAGAGGAGAGAGAGTCATTTGGACGAGTTTTGCAGGGAAATATTCCAAATAGCTGGGAGATGTATAAAAGAAAGAGGCAGGAGGCCAAGAGAAAGGTGCAAAAGGTGAAAAAGAGAGCAAATGAGAGTTGGGGAGAGAGTATCATTACATTTTAAGAATAAAAAGATGTTTTGGAAGGAGGTAAATGAAGTGCTAAGACAAGAGAACAAATGGGAACATCGGTGAAGGGGGCTAATGGGGAGGTAATAACAAGTAGTGGTGATGTGAGAAGGAGATGGAGTGAGTATTTTGAATGGTTGTTAAATGTGTTAGATGATAGAGTGGCAGATGTAGGGTGTTTTGGTCGAGGTGGTGTGCAAAGTGAGAGGGTCAGGGAGAATGGTTTGGTAAACAGAAAGAGGTAGTGAAAGCTTTGCGCAAGATGAAAGCCGGCAAGGCGGCGGGTTTGAATGCTGTTGCAGTGGAATTTATTAAAAAAGGGGGTGACTTTGTTGTTGACTGGTTGATGAGGATATTCAATTTATGTATGGCTCATGGTGAAGTGCCTGAGGATTGGCGGAATGCATGGATAGTGCCATTGTACAAAGGAAAAGGGGCTAAAGGTAGTGTTGAAATTACAGAGGTATAAGTTTGTTGAGTATTCATGGGAAATAATATAGAAGGTTATTGATTGAGAGAGTGAAGGCATGTACAGAGCATCAGATTGGGGAAGAGCAGTGTTTTTTCAGAAGTGGTAGATGATGTGTGGATCAGGTATCTGCTTTGAAAATGTATGTGAGAAATATGTGAGAAGGCATATGTTAGAGTTGATAGAGATGCTCTGTGGAAGGTATTAAGAGTATATGGTGTGGGAGGCAAGTTACTAGAAACAGTGAAAGGTTTTTATCGAGGATGTAAGGCATGTGTACGAGTAGGAAGAGAGGAAAAAGATTGGTTCCCTATGAATGTCGGTTTGCGGCAGGGGTGCGTGATGTCTCCATGGTTGTTTAATTTGTTTTTGGATTGATTCATTAGGGAGGTGAATGGGAGAGTTTTGGAGGGAGGGGCAAGTAAGCAATCTGTTGTGGATGAGAGGGCTTGGGATATGAGTTAGTTGTTGTTCGCTGATGATACAACGCTGGTGGTTAAATGCGGGTGAGAAACTTCAGAAGCTGCTAACTGAGTTTGGTAAAGTGTGTGAGAGAAAAAGGCTGAGAGTAAATGTGAATAAGAGCAAGGTTATTAGGTACAGTAGGGTTGAGGGACAAGTCAATTGGGAGGTAAGTTTGAATGGAGTAAAACTGGTGGAAGTGATGTGTTTTAGATATCTAGGTGGATTTGGCAAAAGATGGAACATTGGAAGCGGAAGTGAGACACAGAGTGGGGGAGGGGGTGAAGAATATGAGAGCGTTGTAGAATGTGTGGAGGGTGAGAACATTATCTCGGAAAGCAAAAATGGGTATGTTTGAAGGAATATTGGTTCCAACAATGTTATGTGGTTGCGAGGCGTGGGCTATAGACAGGGTTGTGCGGAGGAGGGTGGATGTGTTGGCAATGAGATGGTTGTGGACAATATGTGGTATGAGGTGGTTTGATCGAGTAAGATGAAATGTCAGAGAGATGTGTGGTAATAAAAAGATTGTGGTTGAGAGAGCAGAAGAGGGTGTATTGAAAAGGTTTGGTCATATGGAGAGAATAAGTGAGGAAAGACAGACGAAGAGGATATATGTGTCAGTGGTGGAGGGAACGAGGAGAATTGGGAGACCAAATTTGAGTTGGAAGGATGGAGTGAGAAAGACTTTGAGCGATTGGGGCCTGAACATGCAGAAGAATGAAGGGCGTGCAAGGATTAGAGTGAATTGGAACGATATGGTATACCGGGGTCTACATGCTGTCAATGGATTGAACAAGGGCATGTGAAGCGTGTAGGGTAAAGAATGGAAAGTTTTGTTGGGCCTGGATGTGGAAAGTGAGCCATAGGATAATTTACCTTCTAATTCAATTTGGTTTAGCTATGTAGATGATGCTCTTTGTGTTTGGCCAACAAATGAAAATTTACAAATATTTCTCCCCTTACTTAACAATTTAGTACCTTCCATCAAATTTACTGTAGAAAATAAAAATAATATGTTACCATTTTTAGATTGCATGTTCCATAAGCAAGGAAACAAGTTTAAGTTTAGCATATACAGAAAACCTACCAATGGATGCTCATATATCCATTATTGCTCATCTCAACATGACAGAGTTAAATTATCATCATTTCAATGTATGTTCCTTGGGGCATTACGTATTAGCAGTTCAGAGTTTATTTATGATGAGTTTGATAAGATATATTCTATTGGATCTAAGTTAAATTACCCTAGATCTTTCATTGATGAATCCCTTAAGTTAGCAAAGAAATCATTTTATAGAGTTAAGCCCAAACCTCCCAGTGACACCAAGAATCTTTTAGTTCTCCCTTTTAATAATAATTTCACTTTGCTTCCCATGTTGCTTAAATCCTTTAATGTAAATGTTGCCTTCGACAACAATAATACTATAAAGAATATCTTAATCAGGAATTCACCAGAAAATTCTCTTGGATGCATCTATAAAGTGCCATGTGGAAATAATGATAAATTTTATGTTGGGCAGAATGGTAATGATTTTTCTGTTAGACTTATGCAACAAAAATATAGTATAAGAACGGGACAAGAATCAAATACTTGTTTAATCACGTTAAAGACTATGATCATTGTACTGACTGGAGTAATGCCATCTCACTTATTAACTCTTAACTGTATTACCACGAGAAATATCATTGAATCTTCTATTATTAAATACACAAAGAAATATAATCTTAATATTAGTTATGGTGTATACAAATTAGATAACTTTATTGTTGATAAAATTCGTAAAATGATAAGTTTGTGAACGCTCGTTGTATATTTTGGACAATCGCATGTTTACCAAATGGCGTTCTAGCTTCGTCGCTTCGATGTATATCAACTGACTTATATTTCTCTCATGTGTCTCCCCTAATAATGTGATTATTACACGAAAGTGCACTTGGTAACTTATCGTGTTTCATTTTCCCCGTGGACTCATAGGAAAATATATATATATATATATATATATATATATATATATATATATATATATATATATATATATATATATATATATATATATATTTTTTTTTTTTTTTTCTTTTATACTTTGTCGCTGTCTCCCGCGTTTGCGAGGTAGCGCAAGGAAACAGACGAAAGAAATGGCCCAACCCCCCCCCCATACACATGTACATACACACGTCCACACACGCAGATATACATACCTACACAGCTTTCCATGGTTTACCCCAGACGCTTCACATGCCTTGATTCAATCCACTGACAGCACGTCAACCCCTGTATACCACATCGCTCCAATTCACTCTATTCCTTGCCCTCCTTTCACCCTCCTGCATGTTCAGGCCCCGATCACACAAAATCTTTTTCACTCCATCTTTCCACCTCCAATTTGGTCTCCCTCTTCTCCTCGTTCCCTCCACCTCCGACACATATATCCTCTTGGTCAATCTTTCCTCACTCATTCTCTCCATGTGCCCAAACCATTTCAAAACACCCTCTTCTGCTCTCTCAACCACGCTCTTTTTATTTCCACACATCTCTCTTACCCTTACGTTACTTACTCGATCAAACCACCTCACACCACACATTGTCCTCAAACATCTCATTTCCAGCACATCCATCCTCCTGCGCACAACTCTATCCATAGCCCACGCCTCGCAACCATACAACATCGTTGGAACCACTATTCCTTCAAACATACCCATTTTTGCTTTCCGAGATAATGTTCTCGACTTCCACACATTCTTCAAGGCTCCCAGAATTTTCGCCCCCTCCCCCACCCTATGATCCACTTCCGCTTCCATGGTTCCATCCGCTGCCAGATCCACTCCCAGATATCTAAAACACTTCACTTTTCCAGTTTGTCTCCATTCAAACTCACCTCCCAATTGACTTGACCCTCAACCCTACTGTACCTAATAACCTTGCTCTTATTCACATTTACTCTTAACTTTCTTCTTCCACACACTTTACCAAACTCAGTCACCAGCTTCTGCAGTTTCTCACATGAATCAGCCACCAGCGCTGTATCATCAGCGAACAACAACTAACTCACTTCCCAAGCTCTCTCATCCCCAACAGACTTCATACTTGCCCCTCTTTCCAAAACTCTTGCATTTACCTCCCTGACATCCCCATCCATAAACAAATTAAACAACCATGGAGACATCACACACCCCTGCCGCAAACCTACATTCACTGAGAACCAATCACTTTCCTCTCTTCCTACACGTATACATGACTTACATCCTCGATAAAAACTTTTCACTGCTTCTAACAACTTGCCTCCCACACCATATATTCTTAATACCTTCCACAGAGCATCTCTATCAACTCTATCATATGCCTTCTCCAGATCCATAAATGCTACATACAAATCCATTTGCTTTTCTAAGTATTTCTCACATACATTCTTCAAAGCAAACACCTGATCCACACATCCTCTACCACTTCTGAAACCACACTGCTCTTCCCCAATCTGATGCTCTGTACATGCCTTCACCCTCTCAATCAATACCCTCCCATATAATTTACCAGGAATACTCAACAAACTTATACCTCTGTAATTTAAGCACTCACTCTTATCCCCTTTGCCTTTGTACAATGGCACTATGCACGCATTCCGCCAATCCCGAGGCACCTCACCATGAGCCATACATACATTAAATAACCTTACCAACCAGTCAACAATACAGTCACCCCCTTTTTTAATAAATTCCACTGCAATACCATCCAAACCTGCTGCCTTACCGGCTTTCATCTTCCGCAAAGCTTTTACTACCTCTTCTCTGTTTACCAAATCATTTTCCCTAACCCTCTCACTTTGCACACCACCTCGACCAAAACACCCTATATCTGCCACTCTATCATCAGACACATTCAACAAACCTTCAAAATATTCACTCCATCTCCTTCTCACATCACCACTACTTGTTATCACCTCCCCATTTGCGCCCTTTACTGAAGTTCCCATTTGCTCCCTTGTCTTATGCACTTTATTTACCTCCTTCCAGAACATCTTTTTATTCTCCCTAAAATTTAATGATACTCTCTCACCCCAACTCTCATTTTCCCTTTTTTTCACCTCTTGCACCTTTCTCTTGACCTCCTGTCTCTTTCTTTTATACATCTCCCACTCAAATTCTTTTTTTCCCTGCAAAAATCGTCCAAATGCCTCTCTCTTCTCTTTCACTAATACTCTTACTTCTTCATCCCACCACTCACTACCCTTTCTAATCAACCCACCTCCCACTCTTCTCATGCCACAAGCATCTTTTGCGCAATCCATCACTGATTCCCTAAATACATCCCATTCCTCCCCCACTCCCCTTACTTCCATTGTTCTCACCTTTTTCCATTCTGTACTCAGTCTCTCCTGGTACTTCCTCACACAAGTCTCCTTCCCAAGCTCACTTACTCTCACCACCCTCTTCACCCCAACATTCACTCTTCTTTTCTGAAAACCCATACAAATCTTCACCTTAGCCTCCACAAGATAATGATCAGACATCCCTCCAGTTGCACCTCTCAGCACATTAACATCCAAAAGTCTCTCTTTCGCACGCCTGTCAATTAACACGTAATCCAACCATCTCTCCTACTTACATACGTATACTTATGTATATCTCTCTTTTTAAACCAGGTATTCCCAATCACCAGTCCTTTTTCAGCACATAAATCTACAAGCTCTTCACCATTTCCATTTACAACACTGAACACCCCATGTATACCAATTATTCTCTCAACTGCCACATTACTCACCTTTGCATTAAAATCACCCATCCCTATAACCTGGTCACATGCATTAAAACCACTAACACACTCATTCAGCTGCTCCCAAAACACTTGCCTCTCATGATCTTTCTTCTCATGCCCAGGTGCATCATATGCACCAATAATCACCCATCTCTCTCCATCAACTTTCAGTTTTACCCATATTAATCGAGAATTTACTTTCTTACATTCTATCACACACACATATATATATATATATATATATATATATATATATATATATATATATATATATATATATATATATATATATATATATTAGGTACAGTAGGGTTGAGGGTCAAGTCAATTGGGAGGTGAGTTTGAATGGAGAAAAACTGGAGGAAGTGAAGTGTTTTAGATATCTGGGAGTGGATCTGGCAGCGGATGGAACCATGGAAGCGGAAGTGGATCATAGGGTGGGGGAGGGGGCGAAAATTCTGGGAGCCTTGAAGAATGTGTGGAAGTCGAGAACATTATCTCGGAAAGGAAAAATGGGTATGTGTGAAGGAATAGTGGTTCCAACAATGTTGTATGGTTGCGAGGCGTGGGCTATGGATAGAGTTGTGCGCAGGAGGATGGATGTGCTGGAAATGAGATGTTTGAGGACAATGTGTGGTGTGAGGTGGTTTGATCGAGTAAGTAACGTAAGGGTAAGAGAGATGTGTGGAAATAAAAAGAGCGTGGTTGAGAGAGCAGAAGAGTGTGTTTTGAAATGGTTTGGGCACATGGAGAGAATGAGTGAGGAAAGATTGACCAAGAGGACATATGTGTCGGAGGTGGAGGGAACGAGGAGAAGAGGGAGACCAAATTGGAGGTGGAAAGATGGAGTGAAAAAGATTTTGTGTGATCGGGGCCTGAACATGCAGGAGGGTGAAAGGAGGGCAAGGAATAGAGTGAATTGGATCGATATGGTATACCGGGGTTGACGTGCTGTCAGTGGATTGGATCAGGGCATGTGAAGCGTCTGGGGTAAACCATGGAAAGCTGTGTAGGTATGTATATTTGCGTGTGTGGACGTATGTATATACATGTGTATGGGGGTGAGTTGGGCCATTTCTTTCGTCTGTTTCCTTGCGCTACCTCGCAGACGCGGGAGACAGCGACAAAAAAAAAAGAAAGAAAAAAAAAATATATATATATATATATATATATATATATATATATATATATATATATATATATATATATATATATATGCACATATTCATACATGCTGCCTTTATCCATTCCCGCCACCAACCCGCCAGAAATGAAATGACCCCCCCCTTCCCCCCCACTTGCGTGCGAGGTAACGCTAGGAAAGGACAACAAAGGCCACATTCGTCCATACTCAGACTCCAGCTGTCATGTCTAATGCAACGAAACCACAGCTCACTTTCCACACCCAGTCCCCACAAACCTTTCATTGCTTTACCCTAGACACTTCACATGCCCTGGTTCAATCCACTGACATCACGTCGACCCCAGTATACCATATCCTTCCAATTCACTATATTTCTTGCACGCCTTTCACCTACTATATGCTCAGGCCCCAATCGATCAAAATCTTTTTCACTCCATCCTTCCACCTCCAATTTGGTGTCCCACTTCTACTTATTCCCCCCAGCTTTGACACACATATCCTCTTTGTCAATTTTTCCTCGCTCATTCTCTCCATGTGACCATTTCAATACACTCTCTTCTGCTCTTTCAACCACACTCTTTTTATTACCACACATCTGTCTTACCCTTTCACTACTTACTCGATCAAACCACCTCACACCACATAGTGTCCTCAAACATCTCATTTCCAACACATCCACCCTCCTCCGCGCAACTCCATGTAACGCCTATGCATCACAACCCTATAACATTCTTGGAACCGCTATTCTTTCAAACATACACAATTTTGCTTTCCGAGATAAAGTTCTCGCCTTCCACACATTCTTCAACGCTCTCAGAAACTTCGCCCCCTACCCCACCCTGTGACTCACTTCCGCTTCCATGGTTCCATCCGCTGCCAAATCCACTTCCAGATATCTAAAAGACTTCACTTCCTCCAGCTTTTCTCCATTCACGCTTACCTCCTAATTGACTTGTCTCTCAACCCTACTGTACCAAATAACCTTTCTCTATATCACGTTTACTCTCAGGTTTCCTCTTTCACATACTTTACCAAACTCAGTCACCAACTTCTGCAGTTTCTCACCCGAATCAGCCAACAGCGCTGTATCATCAGCAAACAACAACTGACTCTTCCCAAGCCCTTTCCTCCCAAAAAGACTGCATACTTCCCCCTCTCTCCAAAGCTCTTGCATTCACCACCCTAACAACCCCATCCATAAACAAATTAAACGACCGTGGAGGCATCACGCACCCCTGCCGCAAACCTACATTCACTGGGAACGAATCACTCTCCTCTCTTTCTACTTGTACACATGCCTTACATCCTCGATAAAAGCTTTTCCCTGCTTCTAGCATTTTAACTCCCACACCATACACTCTTAATACCTTCCACATAGCATCTCTATCAACCGTATCATATGCCTTCTCCAGATCCATAAATGCTACATACAAATCCCTCTGCTTTTCAAAGTATTTTACTCATACATTCTTCAAAGCAGACACCTGATCCACACATCCTCTACCACTTCTGCAACCACATTCCTCCTCCCCAATCTGATGCACATCAGGGGAGACAAAAAAGAGAAATATAACAGTCAGTTGATATACATCGAAGAGACGAAGTTAGGGAGCCATTTGGTATAATTTCATTATACTTAGGCGCTGTCTCCCGCGTTAGCGATGTAGCGCAAGGAAACAGACGATAGAATGCCCCAACCCACCCACATACACATTCATATTCATCCACGTCCACATACGCACATATACATACCTATACATTTCAACGTATACATATATATACATACACAGACATATACATACATACACATGTACATAATTCATATTTGCTGCCTTCATTCAATCCCGTCGTCACCCCTCCACACATGAAATGACAAAACCCCCTCCCCCCTCATGCGCGCGAGGTAACGCTAGGAAAAGAAAACAAAGGCCACATTCGTTCACATCAGTCTCTAACTGTCATGTATGATGCACCGAAACCACAGCCCCCTTTCCACATCCAGGCCCCTCAAAACGTTCCATGGTATACCCCAGATGCTTCACATGCCCTGGTTCAATCCATTGAAAGCACGTCGACCCTGGTATACCACATCGTTCTAATTCACTCTATTCCTTGCACGCCGTTCACCCTTCTGCAGGTTCAGGCCCCGATCGCTCAAAATCTTTTTCACTCCATCCTTCCACCTCAAATTTGGTCTCCCACTTCTTGTTTCCTCCACTTCTGACACATATATCCTCTTAGTCAATCTTTCCTAACTAATTCTCTCCATGTGACCAAACCATTTCAAAACACCCTCTTCTGCTCTCTCAACCACACTCTTTTCATTACCACACATCTCTCTTACCCTTTCATTACTTACTCGATCAAACCACCTCACACCACATATTGTCCTCAGACATCTCATTTCCAACACATTCACCCTCCTCCGCACAAATCTATCTATAGCCCACGCCTCGCAACCACATAACATTACTGGAACCACTATTTCTTCAAACATACCGATTATTGCTTTCCGAAATAATATTCTCGCCTTCCACACATTTCTCAACGCTCCCAGAATTTTCGCCCCCTCCCCCACCCTGAGACTCACTTCCGCTTCCATGGTTCCATCCGCTGCCAAATCCTCTCCCAGATATTCAAAACACTTCCTCCAGTTTTCTCCATTCAATCTTACCTCCCAATTGACTTGTCCCTCAACTCTACTTTACCTAATAACCTTGCTCTTATTCACATTTACTCTCAGCTTTCTTCTTTCACACACTTTGTCAAACTCAGTTAACAGCTTCTGCAGTTTGTCACATGAATCAGCCACCAGTGCTGTATGATCAGCGAACAATAACTGACTCACTTCCCAAGCTCTCTCATCCACTACAGACTGCATACTTGCCCCTCTCTCCAAAACTCTTGCATTCACCTCCCTAACAACTCCATCCATAAGAAATTAAACAACCATGGAAACACCACGCACCCCTTCCGCAAACCGACATTCACTGAGAACCAATCACTTTCCTCTCTTCCTACTCGTACACATGCCTTACATCTCGATAAAAAAAATTTCACTACTTCTAGGAACTGGCCTCCCACACCATATATTCTTGATAACTTCCACAGAGCATCTGTATCAACTCTGTCATATACGTTTTCCAGATCCATAAATGCTACATACAAATCCATTTGCTTTCTAAGTATTTTTCACATACATTCTTCAAAGCAAAATCCTGATCCACACATCCTCTACCACTTTTGAAACCACACTACTCTTTCCCAGTCTGATGCTCTGAACATGCCTACACCCTCTCAGTCAATACCCTCCCATATAATTTCGCAGGAATACTCAACAATCTTATACCTATGTAATTTAAGCTCTCACCTTTATCCCCTTTGTCTTTATACAATGTCACTATGCATGCATTCCGCTAATCCTCAGGCACCTCACCAAAAGTCATATATACATTAAATATCCTTACCGACCAGAATGGAAAAAAGGTGAGAACAAAGGAGGTAAGGGGAGTGGGGGAGGGATGGGATGTATTTAGGGAAGATGCTTGTGGCATGAGAAGCGTGGGAGGTGGTTTGATTAGAAAGGGTAGTGAGTGGTGGTATGAAGAAGTAAAATAATTAGTGAAAGAGAAGAGAGTGGCATTTGGACGATATTTGCAGAGAAATATTGCAAATGAGTGGGAGATGTATGAAAGAAAGAAGTAGGAGGTCAAGAGAAAGGTGCAAGAGGTTAAAAAAAAAAAGGGCAAATGAGAGTTGGGGTGAGAGAGTATCATTAAATTTTAGGGAGAATAAAAAGATGTTTTGGAAGGAGGTAAATAAAGTGCGTAAGACAAGGGAGCAAATGGGAACTTTAGTGAAGGGGGCTAATAAGGAGGTGATAACAAATAGTGGTGATGTGAGAAGGAGATGGCGTTAGTATTTTGAAGGTTTGTTGAATGTGTTTGATGAAAGAGTGGCAGATATAGGGTGTTTTGGTCGAGGTGGTGTGCAAAGTGAGAGGGTTGGGGAAAATGATTTGGCAAACAGAGAGGAGGTAGTAAAAGCGTTGTAGAAGATGAAAGTCGGCAAGACAGCGGGTTTGAATGGTATTGAAGTAGAATTTATTAAAAAAGGGGGTGACTGTATTGTTGACTGGTTGGTAAGGTTTTTTAATGTATGTATGTCTCATGGTGAGGTACCTGGGGATTGGAGGAATGTTTGCATAGTGCCACTGTACAAAGGCAAAGGGGACAAAAGTGAGTGCTTAAATTACAGAAGTATAAGTTTGTTGAGTATTCCTGGTAAATTATATGGAAGGGTATTGATTGAGAGGATGAAGGCATGTACAGAGCATCAGATTGGGGAAGAGCAGTGTGGTTTCAGAAGTGGTAAAGGATAGGTGGATCAGGTGTTTGCTTTGAAGAATGTATGTGAAAAATACTTAGAAAAGCAAATGGATTTGTATGTAGCATTTATGGATCTGGAGAAGGTATATGCATTCCGCCAATCCTCAGGCACCTCACCATGAGTCATACATACATTAAATAACCTTACCAACCAGTCAACAATACAGTCACCCCCCTTTTTAATAAATTAGACTGCAATACCATCCAAACCTGCTGCCTTGCCGGCTTTCATCTTCCGCAAAGCTTTTACTAACTCTTCTCTGTTTACCAAATCATTTTCCCCAACCCTCTCACTTTGCACACCACCTCGACCAAGACACCCTATATCTGCCACTCTATCATCAAACACATTCAACTAACCTTTGAAATACTCACTCCATCTCCTTCTCACATCACCAATACTTGTTATCACCTCCCCATTTGCGCCCTTCAATGAAGTTCCCATTTGCTCCCTTGTCTTACGCACTTTATTTACCTCCTTCCAGAACGTCTTTTTATTCTCCCTAAAATTTAATGATACTCTCTCACCCCAACTCTCATTTGCCCTCTTTTTCACCTCTTGCACCTTTCTCTTGACCTCCTGTCTCTTTCTTTTATACATCTCCCACTCAATTGCATTTTTCCCTGCAAAAATCGTCAAAATGCCTCTCTCTTCTCTTTCACTAATAATCTTACTTCTTCATCCCACCACTCACTACCCTTTCTAATCAACCCACCTCCCACGCTTCTCATGCCACAAGCATCTTTTGCGCAATCCATCACTGATTCCCTAAATACATCCCATTCCTCCCCCACTCCCCTTACTTCCATTGTTCTCACCTTTTTCCATTCTGTACTCAGTCTCTCCTGGTACTTCCTCACACAAGTCTCCTTCCCAAGCTCACTTACTCTCACCACCCTCTTCACCCCAACATTCACTCTTCTTTTCTGAAAACCCATACAAATCTTCACCTTAGCCTCCACAAGATAATGATCAGACATCCCTCCAGTTGCACCTCTCAGCACATTTACATCCAAAAGTCTCTCTTTCGCGCGCCTGTCAATTAACACGTAATCCAATAACGCTCTCTGGCCATCTCTCCTACTTACATACGTATACTTATGTATATCTCTCTTTTTAAACCAGGTATTCCCAATCACCAGTCCTTTTTCAGCACATAAATCTACAAGCTCTTCACCATTTCCATTTACAACACTGAACACCCCATGTATACCAATTATTCTCTCAACTGCCACATTACTCACCTTTGCATTCAAATCACCCATCCTATAACCTGGTCACATGCATTAAAACCACTAACACACTCATTCAGCTGCTCCCAAAACACTTGCCTCTCATGATCTTTCTTCTCATGCCCAGGTGCATCATATGCACCAATAATCACCCATCTCTCTCCATCAACTTTCAGTTTTACCCATATTAATCGAGAATTTACTTTCTTACATTCTATCACATATATATATATATATATATATATATATATATATATATATATATATATTATATATATATATATATATATATATATATATTAGGTACAGTAGGGTTGAGGGTCAAGTCAATTGGGGAGGTGAGTTTGAATGGAGAAAAACTGGAGGAAGTGAAGTGTTTTAGATATCTGGGAGTGGATCTGGCAGCGGATGGAACCATGGAAGCGGAAGTGGATCATAGGGTGGGGGAGGGGGCGAAAATTCTGGGAGCCTTGAAGAATGTGTGGAAGTCGAGAACATTATCTCGGAAAGGAAAAATGGGTATGTGTGAAGGAATAGTGGTTCCAACAATGTTGTATGGTTGCGAGGCGTGGGCTATGGATAGAGTTGTGCGCAGGAGGATGGATGTGCTGGAAATGAGATGTTTTGAGGGCAATGTGTGGTGTGAGGTGGTTTGATCGAGTAAGTAACGTAAGGGTAAGAGAGATGTGTGGAAATAAAAAGAGCGTGGTTGAGAGAGCAGAAGAGTGTGTTTTGAAATGGTTTGGGCACATGGAGAGAATGAGTGAGGAAAGATTGACCAAGAGGACATATGTGTCGGAGGTGGAGGGAACGAGGAGAAGAGGGAGACCAAATTGGAGGTGGAAAGATGGAGTGAAAAAGATTTTGTGTGATCGGGGCCTGAACATGCAGGAGGGTGAAAGGAGGGCAAGGAATAGAGTGAATTGGATCGATATGGTATACCGGGGTTGACGTGCTGTCAGTGGATTGGATCAGGGCATGTGAAGCGTCTGGGGTAAACCATGGAAAGCTGTGTAGGTATGTATATTTGCGTGTGTGGACGTATGTATATACATGTGTATGGGGGTGAGTTGGGCCATTTCTTTCGTCTGTTTCCTTGCGCTACCTCGCAGACGCGGGAGACAGCGACAAAAAAAAAAGAAAAAAAAAAAAAAAATATATATATATATATATATATATATATATATATATATATATATATATATATATATATATATATATATGCACATATTCATACATGCTGCCTTTATCCATTCCCGCCACCAACCCGCCAGAAATGAAATGACCCCCCCCCTTCCCCCCCACTTGCGTGCGAGGTAACGCTAGGAAAGGACAACAAAGGCCACATTCGTCCATACTCAGACTCCAGCTGTCATGTCTAATGCAACGAAACCACAGCTCACTTTCCACACCCAGTCCCCACAAACCTTTCATTGCTTTACCCTAGACACTTCACATGCCCTGGTTCAATCCACTGACATCACGTCGACCCCAGTATACCATATCCTTCCAATTCACTATATTTCTTGCACGCCTTTCACCTACTATATGCTCAGGCCCCAATCGATCAAAATCTTTTTCACTCCATCCTTCCAACTCCAATTTGGTGTCCCACTTCTACTTATTCCCCCCAGCTTTGACACACATATCCTCTTTGTCAATTTTTCCTCGCTCATTCTCTCCATGTGACCATTTCAATACACTCTCTTCTGCTCTTTCAACCACACTCTTTTTATTACCACACATCTGTCTTACCCTTTCACTACTTACTCGATCAAACCACCTCACACCACATAGTGTCCTCAAACATCTCATTTCCAACACATCCACCCTCCTCCGCGCAACTCCATGTAACGCCTATGCATCACAACCCTATAACATTCTTGGAACCGCTATTCTTTCAAACATACACAATTTTGCTTTCCGAGATAAAGTTCTCGCCTTCCACACATTCTTCAACGCTCTCAGAAACTTCGCCCCCTACCCCACCCTGTGACTCACTTCCGCTTCCATGGTTCCATCCGCTGCCAAATCCACTTCCAGATATCTAAAAGACTTCACTTCCTCCAGCTTTTCTCCATTCACGCTTACCTCCTAATTGACTTGTCTCTCAACCCTACTGTACCAAATAACCTTTCTCTATATCACGTTTACTCTCAGGTTTCCTCTTTCACATACTTTACCAAACTCAGTCACCAACTTCTGCAGTTTCTCACCCGAATCAGCCAACAGCGCTGTATCATCAGCAAACAACAACTGACTCTTCCCAAGCCCTTTCCTCCCAAAAAGACTGCATACTTCCCCCTCTCTCCAAAGCTCTTGCATTCACCACCCTAACAACCCCATCCATAAACAAATTAAACGACCGTGGAGGCATCACGCACCCCTGCCGCAAACCTACATTCACTGGGAACGAATCACTCTCCTCTCTTTCTACTTGTACACATGCCTTACATCCTCGATAAAAGCTTTTCCCTGCTTCTAGCATTTTAACTCCCACACCATACACTCTTAATACCTTCCACATAGCATCTCTATCAACCGTATCATATGCCTTCTCCAGATCCATAAATGCTACATACAAATCCCTCTGCTTTTCAAAGTATTTTACTCATACATTCTTCAAAGCAGACACCTGATCCACACATCCTCTACCACTTCTGCAACCACATTCCTCCTCCCCAATCTGATGCACATCAGGGGAGACAAAAAAGAGAAATATAACAGTCAGTTGATATACATCGAAGAGACGAAGTTAGGGAGCCATTTGGTATAATTTCATTATACTTAGGCGCTGTCTCCCGCGTTAGCGATGTAGCGCAAGGAAACAGACGATAGAATGCCCCAGCCCACCCACATACACATTCATATTCATCCACGTCCACATACGCACATATACATACCTATACATTTCAACGTATACATATATATACATACACAGACATATACATACATACACATGTACATAATTCATATTTGCTGCCTTCATTCAATCCCGTCGTCACCCCTCCACACATGAAATGACAAAACCCCCCTCCCCCCTCATGCGCGCGAGGTAACGCTAGGAAAAGAAAACAAAGGCCACATTCGTTCACATCAGTCTCTAACTGTCATGTATGATGCACCGAAACCACAGCCCCCTTTCCACATCCAGGCCCCTCAAAACGTTCCATGGTATACCCCAGATGCTTCACATGCCCTGGTTCAATCCATTGAAAGCACGTCGACCCTGGTATACCACATCGTTCTAATTCACTCTATTCCTTGCACGCCGTTCACCCTTCTGCAGGTTCAGGCCCCGATCGCTCAAAATCTTTTTCACTCCATCCTTCCACCTCAAATTTGGTCTCCCACTTCTTGTTTCCTCCACTTCTGACACATATATCCTCTTAGTCAATCTTTCCTAACTAATTCTCTCCATGTGACCAAACCATTTCAAAACACCCTCTTCTGCTCTCTCAACCACACTCTTTTCATTACCACACATCTCTCTTACCCTTTCATTACTTACTCGATCAAACCACCTCACACCACATATTGTCCTCAGACATCTCATTTCCAACACATTCACCCTCCTCCGCACAAATCTATCTATAGCCCACGCCTCGCAACCACATAACATTACTGGAACCACTATTTCTTCAAACATACCGATTATTGCTTTCCGAAATAATATTCTCGCCTTCCACACATTTCTCAACGCTCCCAGAATTTTCGCCCCCTCCCCCACCCTGAGACTCACTTCCGCTTCCATGGTTCCATCCGCTGCCAAATCCTCTCCCAGATATTCAAAACACTTCCTCCAGTTTTCTCCATTCAATCTTACCTCCCAATTGACTTGTCCCTCAACTCTACTTTACCTAATAACCTTGCTCTTATTCACATTTACTCTCAGCTTTCTTCTTTCACACACTTTGTCAAACTCAGTTAACAGCTTCTGCAGTTTGTCACATGAATCAGCCACCAGTGCTGTATGATCAGCGAACAATAACTGACTCACTTCCCAAGCTCTCTCATCCACTACAGACTGCATACTTGCCCCTCTCTCCAAAACTCTTGCATTCACCTCCCTAACAACTCCATCCATAAGAAATTAAACAACCATGGAAACACCACGCACCCCTTCCGCAAACCGACATTCACTGAGAACCAATCACTTTCCTCTCTTCCTACTCGTACACATGCCTTACATCTCGATAAAAAAAATTTCACTACTTCTAGGAACTGGCCTCCCACACCATATATTCTTGATAACTTCCACAGAGCATCTGTATCAACTCTGTCATATACGTTTTCCAGATCCATAAATGCTACATACAAATCCATTTGCTTTCTAAGTATTTTTCACATACATTCTTCAAAGCAAAATCCTGATCCACACATCCTCTACCACTTTTGAAACCACACCACTCTTTCCCAGTCTGATGCTCTGAACATGCCTACACCCTCTCAGTCAATACCCTCCCATATAATTTCGCAGGAATACTCAACAATCTTATACCTATGTAATTTAAGCTCTCACCTTTATCCCCTTTGTCTTTATACAATGTCACTATGCATGCATTCCGCTAATCCTCAGGCACCTCACCAAAAGTCATATATACATTAAATATCCTTACCGACCAGAATGGAAAAAAGGTGAGAACAAAGGAGGTAAGGGGAGTGGGGGAGGGATGGGATGTATTTAGGGAAGATGCTTGTGGCATGAGAAGCGTGGGAGGTGGTTTGATTAGAAAGGGTAGTGAGTGGTGGTATGAAGAAGTAAAATAATTAGTGAAAGAGAAGAGAGTGGCATTTGGACGATATTTGCAGAGAAATATTGCAAATGAGTGGGAGATGTATGAAAGAAAGAAGTAGGAGGTCAAGAGAAAGGTGCAAGAGGTTAAAAAAAAAAAGGGCAAATGAGAGTTGGGGTGAGAGAGTATCATTAAATTTTAGGGAGAATAAAAAGATGTTTTGGAAGGAGGTAAATAAAGTGCGTAAGACAAGGGAGCAAATGGGAACTTTAGTGAAGGGGGCTAATAAGGAGGTGATAACAAATAGTGGTGATGTGAGAAGGAGATGGCGTTAGTATTTTGAAGGTTTGTTGAATGTGTTTGATGAAAGAGTGGCAGATATAGGGTGTTTTGGTCGAGGTGGTGTGCAAAGTGAGAGGGTTGGGGAAAATGATTTGGCAAACAGAGAGGAGGTAGTAAAAGCGTTGTAGAAGATGAAAGTCGGCAAGACAGCGGGTTTGAATGGTATTGAAGTAGAATTTATTAAAAAAGGGGGTGACTGTATTGTTGACTGGTTGGTAAGGTTTTTTAATGTATGTATGTCTCATGGTGAGGTACCTGGGGATTGGAGGAATGTTTGCATAGTGCCACTGTACAAAGGCAAAGGGGACAAAAGTGAGTGCTTAAATTACAGAAGTATAAGTTTGTTGAGTATTCCTGGTAAATTATATGGAAGGGTATTGATTGAGAGGATGAAGGCATGTACAGAGCATCAGATTGGGGAAGAGCAGTGTGGTTTCAGAAGTGGTAAAGGATAGGTGGATCAGGTGTTTGCTTTGAAGAATGTATGTGAAAAATACTTAGAAAAGCAAATGGATTTGTATGTAGCATTTATGGATCTGGAGAAGGTATATGCATTCCGCCAATCCTCAGGCACCTCACCATGAGTCATACATACATTAAATAACCTTACCAACCAGTCAACAATACAGTCACCCCCCTTTTTAATAAATTAGACTGCAATACCATCCAAACCTGCTGCCTTGCCGGCTTTCATCTTCCGCAAAGCTTTTACTAACTCTTCTCTGTTTACCAAATCATTTTCCCCAACCCTCTCACTTTGCACACCACCTCGACCAAGACACCCTATATCTGCCACTCTATCATCAAACACATTCAACTAACCTTTGAAATACTCACTCCATCTCCTTCTCACATCACCAATACTTGTTATCACCTCCCCATTTGCGCCCTTCAATGAAGTTCCCATTTGCTCCCTTGTCTTACGCACTTTATTTACCTCCTTCCAGAACGTCTTTTTATTCTCCCTAAAATTTAATGATACTCTCTCACCCCAACTCTCATTTGCCCTCTTTTTCACCTCTTGCACCTTTCTCTTGACCTCCTGTCTCTTTCTTTTATACATCTCCCACTCAATTGCATTTTTCCCTGCAAAAATCGTCAAAATGCCTCTCTCTTCTCTTTCACTAATAATCTTACTTCTTCATCCCACCACTCACTACCCTTTCTAATCAACCCACCTCCCACGCTTCTCATGCCACAAGCATCTTTTGCGCAATCCATCACTGATTCCCTAAATACATCCCATTCCTCCCCCACTCCCCTTACTTCCATTGTTCTCACCTTTTTCCATTCTGTACTCAGTCTCTCCTGGTACTTCCTCACACAAGTCTCCTTCCCAAGCTCACTTACTCTCACCACCCTCTTCACCCCAACATTCACTCTTCTTTTCTGAAAACCCATACAAATCTTCACCTTAGCCTCCACAAGATAATGATCAGACATCCCTCCAGTTGCACCTCTCAGCACATTTACATCCAAAAGTCTCTCTTTCGCGCGCCTGTCAATTAACACGTAATCCAATAACGCTCTCTGGCCATCTCTCCTACTTACATACGTATACTTATGTATAACTCTCTTTTTAAACCAGGTATTCCCAATCACCAGTCCTTTTTCAGCACATAAATCTACAAGCTCTTCACCATTGCCATTTAGAACACTGAACACCCCATGTATACCAATTATTCTCTCAACTGCCACATTACTCACCTTTGCATTCAAATCACCCATCACTATAACCTGGTCGCGTGCATCAAAACCACTAACACACTCATTCAGCTGCTCCCAAAACACTTGCCTCTCATGATCTTTCTTCTCATGCCCAGGTGCATATGCACCAATAATCACCCATCTCTCTCCATCAACTTTCAGTTTTACCCATATTAATCGAGAATTTACTTTCTTACATGCTATCACATACTCCCACAACTCCTGTTTCAGGAGTACTGCTACTCCTTCCCTTGCTCTTGTCCTCTCACTAACACCTGACTTTACTCCCAAGACATTCCCAAACCACTCTTCCCCTTTACCCTTGAGCTTCGTTTCACTCAGAGCAAAAACATCCAGGTTCCTTTCCTCAAACATACTACCTATCTCTCCTTTTTTCACATCTTGGTTACATCCACACACATTTAGACACCCCAACCTGAGTCTACGAGGACGATGAGCACTCCCCGCGTGACTCCTTCTGTTTCCCATTTCCCATTCCCATTGTGTGTGTGTGTGTGCCTGTGTGTGTGTGTGTGTGTGTGTGTGTGTGTGTGTGTGTGTGTGTGTGTGTGTGTGTGTGTGTGTGTGTGTGTGTGTGTGTGTGTGTGTGTGTGTGTGTGTGTGTGTGTGTGTGTGTGTGTGTGTGTGTGTGTGTGTGTGTGTGTGTGTGTGTGTGTGTGTGTGTGTGGTGTGTGTGTGTGTGTGTGTGTGGTGTGTGTGTGTGTGTGTGTGTGTGTGTGTGTGTGTGTGTGTGTGTGTGTGGTGTGTGTGTGTGTGGTGTGTGTGTGTGTGTGTGTGTGTGTGTGTGTGTGTGGTGTGTGTGTGTGTGGTGTGTGTGTGTGTGTGTGTGTGTGTGTGTGTGGTGTGTGTGTGGTGTGTGTGTGTGTGTGTGTGTGTGTGTGTGTGTGGTGTGTGTGTGTGTGTGTGTGTGTGTGGTGTGTGTGTGTGTGTGTGGTGTGTGTGTGTGTGTGTGTGTGTGTGTGTGTGTGTGGTGTGTGTGTGTGTGTGTGTGTGGTGTGTATGTGTGTGTGTGTGTGTGTGTGTGGTGTGTGTGTGTGTGTGTGTGTGTGTGTGTGTGTGTGTGAAGATTCGTTAAGGTCATATTTTACAGTTACTACGTCAGTAAAACTTACAAAAATCATTTTGAGGAACACTATATACAAATGAATATATGTAAGTCCAGGAGAATAAATCGAACTGACTCGATAAGAGCCGATACATCGGTCTATGAGAGCCGGTAATTACTATATAAACCGATATATCACTCAGAGAGCCGATACATTACTATATGAGAGCCGATACATTACTATATGAGAGCCGATACATTAATCTCTGAGAGCCGATACATTACTCACTGAGACCCGGGTACATTACTAAATGAGAACCGATGCATCACTCGAAGAGAGCCGATACATTACTGTATGAGCCGATATATCACTCGATGAGAGCTGATACATCACTCTCTGGGAGCCGATACATTACTGTATGGGAGTAGATACATCACTCGATGAAAGCCGATACATCACTCGATTAGCCGATACATCACTCGATTAGCCGATACATCAGTAATTGAGAGCCGATATGATGTTACTGGGAATCACAAATCAAATAAGATCTTTGTAATCAGCGTTCGTTTCTAACTTGTATAAAATGTCGAATTTAATTATTGGTAAGTCCATTTGTCTTACTGCTTTATTAGTTATCATAATAAATGTATATTGTTATTTGCTGAAAAAAGAGAGAAAAAATATGAATTTTGATTATCATTCTTTAACCTGCGATGTTTGTCAAGTTTTGATTGTGTTCTACCTCAGAGAGTTGACCTTGGTAATACTGAATATCATACGCCAACTTGGCTGCCTGACGTAAGAACAATTTTACAATCATATTTCCCTGTACATAATTAAACATGATTATTCACAACAATAAATGTAATATTTTACTTGTATAAGGTTTCTAAAGTGTCATTAGGAAAACAAACTTGCAATAATATATATACTAATAGCTTTAAACTATACTTATGTACTTATAATATAGGAATTATATATTGTAAGACAATTAGAATTGAATTGAAATAATTTGATTATATGATACTGTATTTCTTAACAATACTAAAACCAAAATTCCAGTTTTGCAGTACAACGTGTGAGACACTCAATGCATATCATATAAACCCCACACGGCAAGACAGTGGTAGAACTATTATATTGTGACGTCTTCATATGTGTGCTACCCACCGTTCCTCTGTACGTTGTAACTGGTGTTATTAACAAAAGGTAAGACGAAAAAAGAGAAAGAATGGTGTTCAGTGAACTCATATCAACAATTTTTTTTTCTATCATTCAGAGTTTAGGAAAACAGTGATGCAAGATGGTTTTTTTATATGATTTTACTGGCGATGAATAGTTGTTTTGGTTAAAGGTATCTATCTGTGCAAACTTCCTGCCTCTATAAAGCACTCGTAACAGCAGCATGAATCTTTATTGTCTAGATTCTTAATGATGAAAACATGTCGATGGGAAATCAATAGTTACCCATTAATTTGACTCCACATTTTCTAATGCTTGTTCTGGCACGGTTTTATGTTGGCCTTGATACTTTCCTTATGAGTTAAGGAAACTATCATATGGAGCTCACAGTAGAGCTAGATATTTAACTACATATTGAAGCTTTACCCAAGATAGTACATACATAAGACATATGAGCAGGGAGGGAGAGAAATGTATCGTTCACTTTCCACGAGAGCCAGTCTAGTTTATTATCATATTTACGTATACTCAGTGTTGGAGGGATTACATTCCCACTCCAAAGGAGATGATCTGCGCCTTCAAAGAATGCACCTCTGTAACCGGTGTTGAAGATATGGCGAAATTTGTAATATATATATATATATATATATATATATATATATATATATATATATATATATATATATATATATATATATATATATGTGTGTGTGTGTGTGTTGGGGATGAGAGAGCTTGGGAAGTGAGTCACTTGTTGTTCGCTGATGATACAGCGCTGGTGGCTGATTCATGTGAGAAACTGCAGAAGCTGGTGACTGAGTTTGGTAAAGTGTGTGAAAGAAGAAAGTTGAGAGTAAATGTGAATAAGAGCAAGGTTATTAGGTACAGTAGGGTTGAGGGACAAGTCAATTGGGAGGTAAGTTTGAATGGAGAAAAACTGGAGGAAGTAAAGTGTTTTAGATATCTGGGAGTGGATCTGGCGGCGGATGGAACCGTGGAAGCAGAAGTGAATCATAGGGTGGGGGAGGGGGCGAAAGTTCTGGGAGCCTTGAAGAATGTTTGGAAGTCGAGAACATTATCTCAGAAAGCAAAAATGTGTATGTTTGAAGGAATAGTGGTTCCAACAATGTTGTATAGCTGCGAGGCGTGAGCTATGGATAGAGTTGTGTGGAGGAGGGTGGATGTGCTGGAAATGAGATGTTTGGGGACAATATGTGGTGTGAGGTGGTTTGATCGAGTAAGTAATGTAAGGGTAAGAGAGATGTGTGGAAATAAAAAGAGTGTGGTTGAGAGAGCAGAAGAGGGTGTTTTGAAATGGTTTGGTCACATGGAGAGAATGAGTGAGGAAAGATTGACCAAGAGGATATATGGGTCAGAGGTGGAGGGTTCGAGGAGAAGTGGGAGACCAAATTGGAGGTGGAAAGATGGAGTAAAATAGATTTTGAGTGATCAGGGCCTGAACATGCAGGAGGGTGAAAGGCGTGCAAGGAGTAGAGTGAATTGGAACGATGTGGTATAACGGGGTCGACGTGCTGTCAATGGATTGAACCAGGGCATGTGAAGCGTGTGGGGTAAACCATGGAAAGTTGTGTGGGGCCTGAATGTGGAAAGGGAGCTGTGGTTTCGGTGCATTATACATGAGAGCTAGAGACTGAGTGTGAACGAATGTGGCCTTTGTTGTCTTTTCCTAGCGCTACCTCGCGCGCGTGCGGGGGAAGGTTTTACCATTTCATGTGTGGCGGGGTGGCGACGGGAATTAAAATAGGCAGCAAGTATGAATTATGTACATATATATATATATATATATATATATATATATATATATATATATATATATATATATATATATATAGGAGGAGTTCGTGGAACGGTGGTAAGCCGCTGCAAACCCGTCGAAAGCTAAAGACTAGTCACCCAAACCGTCCCGCGTGTATAGCGCCTGCGCTGAATTGCCATCCGAAGTTCGGTGCGTCAACGTTCAAGCTTAAGCCGAGAAAAACTGAGGAATCCCTCGAGCAGCTCACGCTATCACCATTGCAACACAAACCTCGCCAGGTGGTAGAGTTTCCCGCAGTGTATCGAGACAGACTTCCCCAGAACTTTTTTAAAGGGGAAGTAAATGTTTATAGTTGTGTTACTGGAGTGATAGTTTTCATACATGGTGTTTTGACAAGAAAATAGTGAAATTGGAGAAAAATGTAGCTTAGACATTGAAGCTTATTGATACAGTGGTTAAGTTGATGAGAACTGCTATTGACGTTTGTGTAAATAAATTATACATTTCCTTTTTCCATAGCCAGAGGTTGAACCATTATGTGACATTCATTTTTTCATTCATTTCAAGCTAGAAGTTTCAGTTTTCTAAATTGTTTCTTACATTTTTCATATGTATATATATGTATGTGTGTGTGTGTGTGTGTATGTGCGTATGTATGTGTATGTGTGTGTATGTGTATATGTATATATATATGTATATTATCCCTGGGGATAGGGGTGAAAGAATACTTCCCACGTATTCCTCGCGTGTCGTAGAAAGCGACTAGAGGGGACGGGAGCGGGGGGCCAGAAATCCTCCCCTCCTTGTATTAACTTTCTAAAATGGGAAACAGAAGAAGGAGTGACGCGGGGAGTGCTCATCCTCCTCGAAGGCTCAGAGTGGGGTGCCTAAATGTGTGTGGATATAACCAAGATGTGAAAAAAGGAGAGATAGGTAGTATGTTTGAGGAAAGGAACCTGGATGTTTTGGCTCTGAGTGAAACGAAGCTCAAGGGTAAAGGGGAAGAGTGGTTTGGGAATGTCTGGGGAGTAAAGTCAGGGGTTAGTGAGAGGACGAGAGCAAGGGAAGGAGTAGCAATACTCCTGAAACAGGAGTTGTGGGAGTATGTGATAGAATGTAAGAAAGTAAATTCTCGATTAATATGGGTAAAACTGAAAGTTGATGGAGAGAGGTGGGTGATTATTGGTGCATATGCACCTGGGCATGAGAAGAAAGATCATGAGAGGCAAGTGTTTTGGGAGCAGCTGAATGAGTGTGTTAGTGGTTTTGATGCACGAGACCGGGTTATAGTGATGGGTGATTTGAATGCAAAGGTGAGTAATGTGGCAGTTGAGGGAATAATTGGTATACATGGGGTGTTCAGTGTTGTAAATGGAAATGGTGAAGAGCTTGTAGATTTATGTGCTGAAAAAGGACTGATGATTGGGAATACCTGGTTTAAAAAGCGAGATATACATAAGTATACTTATGTAAGTAGGAGAGATGGCCAGAGAGCGTTATTGGATTACGTGTTAATTGACCGGCGTGCGAAAGAGAGACTTTTGGATGTTAATGTGCTGAGAGGTGCAACTGGAGGGATGTCTGATCATTATCTTGTGGAGGCTAAGGTGAAGATTTGTATGGGTTTTCAGAAAAGAAGAGTGAATGTTGGGGTGAAGTAAGTGAGTAAGTGAGTAAGTGAGCTTGGGAAGGAGACCTGTGTGAGGAAGTACCAGGAGAGACTGTGTACAGAATGGAAAAAGGTGAGAACAATGGAAGTAAGGGGAGTGGGAGAAGAATGGGATGTATTTAGGGAATCAGTGATGGATTGCGCAAAAGATGCTTGTGGCATGAGAAGAGTGGGAGGTGGGTTGATTAGAAAGGGTAGTGAGTGGTGGGATGAAGAAGTAAGAGTATTAGTGAAAGAGAAGAGAGAGGCATTTGGACGATTTGTGCAAGGAAAAAATGCAATTGAGTGGGAGATGTATAAAAGAAAGAGACAGGAGGTCAAGAGAAAGGTGCAAGAGGTGAAAAAAAGGGCAAATGAGAGTTGGGGTGAGAGAGTATCATTAAATTTTAGGGAGAATAAAAAGATGTTCTGGAAGGAGGTAAATAAAGTGCGTAAGACAAGGGAGCAAATGGGAACTTCAGTGAAGGGCGCAAATGGGGAGGTGATAACAAGTAGTGGTGATGTGAGGAGATGGAGTGAGTATTTTGAAGGTTTGTTGAATGTGTCTGATGATAGAGTGGCAGATATAGGGTGTTTTGGTCGAGGTGGTGTGCAAAGTGAGAGGGTTAGGGAAAATGATTTGGTAAACGGAGAAGAGGTAGTAAAAGCTTTGCGGAAGATGAAAGCCGGCAAGGCAGCAGGTTTGGATGGTATTGCAGTGGAATTTATTAAAAAAGGGGGTGACTGTATTGTTGACTGGTTGGTAAGGTTATTTAATGTATGTATGACTCATGGTGAGGTGCCTGAGGATTGGCGGAATGCGTGCATAGTGCCATTGTACAAAGGCAAAGGGGATAAGAGTGAGTGCTCAAATTACAGAGGTATAAGTTTGTTGAGTATTCCTGGTAAATTATATGGGAGGGTATTGATTGAGAGGGTGAAGGCATGTACAGAGCATCAGATTGGGGAAGAGCAGTGTGGTTTCAGAAGTGGTAGAGGATGTGTGGATCAGGTGTTTGCTTTGAAGAATGTATGTGAGAAATACTTAGAAAAGCAAATGGATTTGTATGTAGCATTTATGGATCTGGAGAAGGCATATGATAGAGTTGATAGAGATGCTCTGTGGAAGGTATTAAGAATATATGGTGTGGGAGGCAAGTTGTTAGAAGCAGTGAAAAGTTTTTATCGAGGATGTAAGGCATGTGTACGTGTAGGAAGAGAGGAAAGTGATTGGTTCTCAGTGAATGTAGGTTTACGGCAGGGGTGTGTGATGTCTCCATGGTTGTTTAATTTGTTTATGGATGGGGTTGTTAGGGAGATAAATGCAAGAGTTTTGGAAAGAGGGGCAAGTATGAAGTCTGTTGGGGATAAGAGAGCTTGGGAAGTGAGTCAGTTGTTGTTCGCTGATGATACAGCGCTGGTGGCTGATTCATGTGAGAAACTGCAGAAGCTGGTGACTGAGTTTGGTAAAGTGTGTGGAAGAAGAAAGTTAAGAGTAAATGTGAAAAAGAGCAAGGTTATCAGGTACAGTAGGGTTGAGGGTCAAGTCAATTGGGAGGTGAGTTTGAATGGAGAAAAACTGGAGGAAGTGAAGTGTTTTAGATATCTGGGAGTGGATCTGGCAGCGGATGGAACCATGGAAGCGGAAGTGGATCATAGGGTGGGGGAGGGGGCGAAAATTCTGGGAGCCTTGAAGAATGTGTGGTAGTCGAGAACATTATCTCGGAAAGCAAAAATGGGTATGTTTGAAGGAATAGTGGTTCCAACAATGTTGTATGGTTGCGAGGCGTGGGCTATGGATAGAGTTGTGCGCAGGAGGATGAATGTGCTGGAAATGAGATGTCTGAGGACAATGTGTGGTGTGAGGTGGTTTGATCGAGTAAGTAACGTAAGGGTAAGAGAGATGTGTGGAAATAAAAAGAGCGTGGTTGAGAGAGCAGAAGAGGGTGTTTTGAAATGGTTTGGGCACATGGAGAGAATGAGTGAGGAAAGGTTGACCAAGAGGATATATGTGTCGGAGGTGGAGGGAACGAGGAGAAGAGGGAGACCAAATTGGAGGTGGAAAGATGGAGTGAAAAAGATTTTGTGTGATCGGGGCCTGAACATGCAGGAGGGTGAAAGGAGGGCAAGGAATGGAGTGAATTGGAGCGATGTGGTATACCGGGGTTGACGTGCTGTCAGTGGATTGAATCAAGACATGTGAAGCGTCTGGGGTAAACCATGGAAAGCGTAGATGTATTGGTGGGGGGGTGGGGGGGTTGGGCCATTTCTTTCGTCTGTTTCCTTGCGCTACCTCGCAAACGCGGGAGACAGCGACAAAGTATAAAAAAAAAGAAAAAAAATATAATAAATAAATATATATATATATATATAATATATATATATTTTTTTTTTTGCTTTGTCGCTGTCTCCCGCGTTTGCGGGGTAGCGATAAGAAACAGGCGAAAGAAATGGCCCAACGCACCCCCACACACATGTATATACATACACGTCCACACACGCAAATATACATACCTACACAGCTTTCCATGGTTTACCCCAGACGCTTCACATGCCCTGATTCAATCCACTGACAGCACGTCAACCCCGGTATACCACATCGATCCAATTCACTATATTCCTTGCCCTCCTTTCACCCTCCTGCATGTTCAGGCCCCGATCACACAAAATCTTTTTCACTCCATCTTTCCACCTCCAATTTGGTCTCCCACTTCTCGTTCCCTCCACCTCTGACACATATATCCTCTTGGTCAATCTTTCCTAACTTATTTTTTCCATGTGCCCAAACCATTTCAAAACGCCCTCTTCTGCTCTCTCAACCACGCTCTTTTTATTTCCACACATCTCTCTTACCCTTACGTTACTTACTCGATCAAACCACCTCACACTACACATTGTCCTCAAATATCTCATTTCCAGCACATCCATCCTCCTGCGCACAACTCTATCCATATCCCACGCCTCGCAACCATACAACATTGTTGGAACCACTATTCCTTCAAACATACCCATTTTTGCTTTCCGCGATAATGTTCTCGACTTCCACACATTCTTCAAGGCTCCCAGGATTTTTGCCCCCTCCCCCACCCTATGATTCACTTCCGCTTCCATGGTTCCATCCGCTGCCAGATCCACTCCCAGATATCTGAAACACTTTACTTCCTCCAGTTTTTTCTCCATTCAAACTTACCTCCCAATTGACTTGACCCTCAACCCTACTGTACCTAATAACCTTGCTCTTATTCACATTTACTCTTAACTTTCTTTTTTCCCACACTTTACCAAACTCAGTCACCAGCTTCTGCAGTTTCTGACATGAATTAGCCACCAGCGCTGTATCATCAGCGAACAACAACTGACTCACTTCCCAAGCTCTCTCATCCACAACAGACTTCATACTTGCCCCTCTTTCCAAAACTCTTGCATTCACCTCCCTAACAACCCCATCCATAAACAAATTAAACAACCATGGAGACATCACACACCCCTGCCGCAAACCTACATTCACTGAGAACCAATCACTTTCCTCTCTTCCTACACGTACACATGCCTTACATCCTCGATAAAAACTTTTCACTGCTTCTAACAACTTGCCTCCCACACCATATATTCTTAATACCTTCCACAGAGCATCTCTATCAACTCTATCATATGCCTTCTCCAGATCCATAAATGCTACATACAAATCCATTTGCTTTTCTAAGTATTTCTCACATACATTCTTCAAAGCAAACACCTGATCCACACATCATCTACCACTTCTGAAACCACACTGCTCTTCCCCAATCTGATGCTCTGTACATGCATTCACCCTCTAAATCAATACCCTCCCATATAATTTGCAAGGAATACTCAACAAACTTATACCTCTGTAATTTGAGCACTCACTCTTATCCCCTTTGCCTTTGTACAATGGCACTATGCACACATTCCGCCAATCCTCAGGCACCTCACCATGAGTCATACATACATCAAATAACCTTATCAACCAGTCAACAATACAGTCACCCCTTTTTTTAATAAATTCCACTGCAATACCATCCAAACCTGCTGCCTTGCCGGCTTTCATCTTCCGCAAAGCTTTTACTACCTCTTCTCTGTTTACCAAATCATTTTCCCTAACCCTCTCACTTTGCACACCACCTCGACCAAAACACCCTATATCTGCCACTCTATCATCAAACACATTCAACAAACCTTCAAAATACTCGCTCCATCTCCTTCTCATATCACCACTACTTGTTATCACCTCCCCATTTGCGCCCTTGTCTTACGCACTTTATTTACCTCCTTCCAAAACATCTTTTTATTCTCCCTATATATATATATATATATATATATATATATATATATATATATATATAATATATATATATATATATATATATATATATATATATATATATATATATATATATATATATATATATATATATATATATATATATATATATATATATATATATATATATATATATATATATATATATATATATATATATATATATATATATATATATATATATATATATATATATATATATATATATATATATATATATATATATATATATATATATATATATATATATATATATATATATATATATATATATATATATATATATATATATACGTAGAAATGTATTGGAATGTATATGTGCGTGTGCGGATGTGTATGTTTATACATGTGTATGTGGGTTGGTTGGGCCATTCTTTCTTCTGTTTCCTTGCGCTACCCCGCTAACGCGGGAGACAGCGACAAAGTATAAACATGAATATAAAATATATGTAATGGAAATGATCACAATTGAGCGTGTTATCAAGTATATTCCTATGAATCCACGGGGAAATGAGATACGATAAGTTCCCAAGTTCACTTTCTTGTAGTAATCACACCATCATGCGAGAGACAAGAAAAAAATGTAACACGCAGTTGATATACAGAATAGACGCCATTAGGTAGAGAAGTGACTAACCGATTGGAGGTCGGGTGCATTCGAGTCTGGCAACAAGCTTATCTTAAACTCGACATGTGATAAGAAGGGGAACTGTTTACAAATTTTATCAACAATAAAGGTATCCATTTTTTATGGACCTTCACGAATATCAATGTTACAATAACAGAAGATTCAATGATATTTCTCGTTGTACAGGAGTTACAGTTGATAAATGAGATTACATTACTCCAGTCAGTACAATTATCATAATTTTTTACAAGATTAAACAAGGCATTTGATTCTTGTCCTGCTCCTACTCACTGATTCTCTCCATATGTCCAAACCAAGTCAAGACACCCTCTTCTGCTCTCTCAACCACACTCTTTTTATTACCAGACATCTCTCTTACACTCGTTCAAACCACCTCACACCCCATATTGTCCTCAAACATTTCATTTACAACACATCCTCCCTCCTCCGTAAAGCCCTATCTATAGCCCACGCCTCGCAACCATATAATGTTGTTGGAACCACTATTCCTTCAAACATACCCACTTTTACTCTCTGAAATAACGTTCTCTCCTTCCACACAGTCTTCATCACTCCCAGAATCTTTGCACCCTCCCTAACCTATGATTCACTGGTTAAATTCGCTACTAAATCCACTCCCAGATATTTAAAACATCACTTCCTCCAAATTTTCTCCATTGAAACTCACATCAAACCAAATTTGTCCCTCAACCCTGCTGAAACTGATAACCTTGCTGTTATTCACATTTACTCTCAACTTTCTCCTTTTACACACTTTTCCAAACTGTCACCAACTTTTGCAGTTTATCACTCGAATCATACTAGTACTGTATCATCAGCGAACAACAACTGACCCACTTTCCAGGCCCTCTCATCCCCAACAGACTGCATACTCGCCCCACTCCAAAACTATTGCATTAACTCCCTAACACCCCCCCCCCCCCGATCCTTAAACAAATTCAACAACCATGGGACATCACACACCCCTGCCGGAGACCAACCTTCACTGGAAACCAGTCACTCTCCTCTCTTCCTACTCGCACACATTTTTACACCCTTGATAAAAACTTCTCACTGCTTCTAGCAAATTACCTCCCACACCATAAAATCTTAAGCCTTCCACAAAGTATCTCTATCAATATATACCACATACAAATTCATCTGTTTTTCTAAGTATTTCTCTTACACATTCTTCAAAGCAAACACATCCTCTACCACTTCTGAAACCACGCTGCTCCTCCCCGCTTTGATGCTTTGTACATGCCTTCACCCTCTTAATCAGTACCCTCCCATTCAGTTTTCTAGGAATACTCAACAAACTTATGCCTCTTTAGCACTTCACCATGATCCATACATACAATTAATATCCTTACCAACCAATCAACAACATAGTCACCCCCTTTCTTAATAGATTCAACTGCAATACCATCCAAACCCGTCGCCTTGCCGGATTTCATCTTCCGCAAGGCTTTAACCACCTCTAATCTCTTCACCAAACCACTCTTTCTGGCTCTTTCCCTTCGCACACAAACCCAACCAAAACACCTTACATCTGTCACTCTATCATCAAACACATTCAACAACCCTTCAAAATACTCACCCCATCTCCTCCTCGCTTCAACACAACTTGTTTTCACTTCACTTCACCGATGCTCCCATTTGTTCTATTCTCTTACGCATGTCATTTACCTCCTTCCAAAACATTTTTTGATTCTCCCTAAAGTCTAATGATACTCTCTTACCCCAACTCTCATTGCCTTCTTTTTCAACCATTGTATCTTCCTCTTGACCTCCTTCCGCTTTCTCTTATATATCTTCCAGTAATTTGCACTCCTTCCTAACAAGTATCGTCCAAACGTCTCTCTTTTCTTTCACTAATGACTTTATTTCTTCATCCCACCACTAACTGCCCTTTCTAATCTGTCTACCTTCCACTTTTTTATGTCACATGTATCTCTTACACATACCATCACTGCTTCCCTAAATACGTCCAATTCCTCACCCACTCACCTCACGTCATTTTCTCTCACCTTTTGCCATTCTGCACTCTATCTCTCCTGGTACTTCCTCACTTAAGTCTCCTTTCCAAGCTCACCACTCTCTTCTTCCCGACATTCTCTCTTCTTTTTTGAAAGCCTCGACAAAGCTTCACCTTCACCTCCACAAGATAGTGATCAAGCATCCCTCTAGCTGCCCCTCTCCACGCATTAGCATCTAAAAGCCTCTATTTTACACGCATATCAATTAAAACGTAATCTAGTAATGCCCTTTAACCATCTCTCCTACTCATATAAGTATACTTGCGTATATCTCTCTTTTTAAACCAGCTATCCCAATCACCAGTCCCTTTCTTTCAACACACAAAGCCACAAGCTCTTCACCCTTTCCATTCACAACACTGAATACCCCATGTACACCAATGTACCCTCAACTGCCACACTACTCATCTTGGCATTCAAATCGTCCATCACTAATACCCCGTCTCGTGCACCAAAACTGCTGACACACTCTTTTTGCTGCTCCCAAAACCCTTGTCTGTCAAGATCTTTCTATTCATGACACAGTGTACAAGGACTAATAATCACCTATCTCTCTCCATCCACTTTCCGTTTTACCCACATGAATATGAATTTTACTTCCCTACACTCTGTCACACACTCCCACAACTCCTGATACAGGAGTACTGTTACTCTTTCCTTAGCTCTAGATCTCTCTCCAATCCCTGACTTTATTCTTAAGACGTTTCCAAACCATTCTTTCTCTTTACCCTTGTGCTTCGTTTCACTTAGAGCCAGAACATTCAAGTTTCTTTCCTCAACTATACTACTTATCCCTCCTTTATTCTCATCTTGTTTACATCCACACATATTCAGACACCCGAAGATTCTTTCATTTATTTATTATACATAATCGCTGTTTCCCGCGTCAGCGAGGTAGCACCAGGAAACATACGAAGAATTGCCCATCCACTCATATACATATATATGTACATAAACGCCCACATATGCACATATGCATACGTATACATATCAGCATATAAATACATATAAATACACATACACAGACATTACATACATACACATGTACCTATTTATACTTGCTTGCCTTCATCCATTCCTAAAGCTACCCCGCCCCACAAGAAACCAGCATCGCTATCCCCTGCTTCAGCGAGGAAGCTCCAGGAATACAGACAAAAAGACCCCATTCAGTCTCTAGCTGTCATGTGTAATGCACCGAAATCACAGCTCCCTATCCACATCCAGGCCCCACAGACATGATTTAACCCAGACACTTCACATGCAATGGTTCAGTTCACTGACAGCACGTCGACCCCGGTATACCACATCGTTCCAATTCACTCTATTCCTTGCACGCCTCTCACCCTCCTGTATGTTCAGGCTCCGATCACTCAGAATCTTTTTCGCTCTATCCTTCCACCTCCAACTTGGTCTCCCACTTCTCCTCGTTCCCTGAACCTCTGACAAATATATCCTCTTTGTCAATTTTTCTTCACTCATTCTCTCCATATGTCCAAACCACTTCAACACACCCTCATCTGCTCTTTCACCCATACTGTTTTTATTTCCATACATCTCTCTTGCCGTTACATTACTTGCGCGATCAAACAATCTCATGACATACTGTCCTCAAACATTTCATTTCTAACACATCCACCCTCCTCCGTACAACCCTATCTATAGCCCATACATCACAACCATATAACATTGTTGGAACTACCATTCCTTCAAATATACCTATTTTTGCTCTCCGAGATAACGCCCTTCCCTTCCACACATTCGTCATCGCTCCCAAAACCTTTGCCCCCTCCCCTACCCTGTGATTCACTTCCCCTTCCATGGTTCCATCCGCTGCTAAGTCCACTCCCAGATATCTATAACACCACTTCATCCAACTTTTCTCAATTCAAACTTACATCCCAATTAACTTATCCCTCAACCCTCCTGAACCTAATAACATTATTCTTATTCAAATTTACCCTCAACTCGCTCCTTTTACACACATTTTCAAACCCAGTCGCCTAACTCTGCAGTTTCTCACACGAATCAGCCATCAGAGCTATATCATCGGCACACAACAACTGACTCATTTCCAAGGCCCTCTCATCCACAACAGACTGCATACTCACCCCTCTCTCCAAAGCTCTTGCATTTTCCTCCCTAACCACCCCATACTTGAACAAATTAAACAACCATGGGGGACATCACACACCCCCACTGCAGACCGAAGTTCAGTGGGAACCAATCACTCTCCTCGCTTCCTACTCGTACACATGCCTTACATCCTTGGTGAAAACTTTTCACCGCTTCTAGGAATTTACCTCCTACACCATATACTTTGAAAACCTTCCACAAAGATCTCTATCAAATCTATCTTATGCCTTCTCTAGATTTATAAATGCTACCTACAAATCCATTTGTTTTTCTAAGTATTTCTCACATAAATTCTTTAAAGAAAACACCTGATCCACACATCCTCTACCACTTCTGAAACCACAATGTTCCTCCAAAATCTGATGCTCTGTACATGCCTTCACCCTCTCAGTCAATATCCTCCCATATAATTTCGCAGGAATACTCAACAAACTTATACCTCCATAGTTTGAACACTCACCTTTATCCCCTTTGCCTTTGTACAGTCGCACTATGCATGCAGTCCTCCAATCCTCACGCACTTCACCATGGTCCATATATACAGTGAATATCCTCCCCAACCAATCAACAACACAGTCACCCCCTTTTTTAATTAATTCCACTGCAATGCCATCCGAACCCGCCGCCTTGCCGGATTTCATCTTCCGCAAAGCTTTCACTGCCTCTTCTCTCCTTACCAAATCATTCTCCCTAACCCTCTCACTTCGTACACTACCCCGACCAAAACACCCTATACCTGCCACTCTATCATGAAACACATCCAACAAAACTTCAAAATACTCTCCATCACTATCTGTTATCACTTCCCCACTTGCTCCCTTCACCGATGTTCCCATTTGTTCTCTCGTCTTACGCACTTAATTTACCTCCTTCTAAAACATCTTTTTATTCTTCCTAAGATTCAGTGATAAACTCTCACCCAAACTCTCATTTGCCCTATTTTTCAGGTCTTGCACCTTTCTCTTGACCTCTTGCCGCTTTCTTTAATACATCTCCCAATCATTTACACTGCTTCCCTGCAAATATTGTCCAAACGCCTCTCTTTTCTCTTTCACTAACAATCTTACTTCTTCATCCCACCATTCACTACCCTTTCTAATCTGCCCACCTCCCACCTTTCTCATACCATATGCATCTTTTGCGTAAGTCATCATTGCTTCCCTAAATACATCCCATTCCTCACATACTCCCCGCACGTCACTTGCCTTACCTTTTGACGTTCTACACTCAATCTATCTTGATACTCCTCACACAAGTCTCCTTTCCAAGCTCACTTACTCTCACCACTCACCTCTCACCACTCTCTTCTCCCCGACATTCTCTCTTCTGAAAGCCTCTACAAATCTTCACCTTCGCCTCCACAAGATAATGATCAGACATCCCTCCAGCTGCCCCTCGCAGCGCATTAACATCCAAACGTCTCTCTTTTACATGCCTATCAACTAACACGTAGTCCAATAATGCCTTTTGACCATCTCTCCTACTCACATACGTATACTTATGTATATCCCTCTTTTAAACCAGGTATTCCCAATCACCAGTCCCTTTTTCAGCACACAAATCCACAGGCTCTCACCATTTCCATTTACAACATTAAACACCCCACGCACACCAATTATACCCTCAACTGCCACATTACTCACCTTCGCATTTAAATCATCCGTCACTATAACCCGGTCTCGTGCACCAATATTCACCCATCTCTATCCATCCTCTTTCAGTTTTACCCACATCAATCTAGAATTTACTTTCTTACACTCTATCACATACTCCCACAACTCCTGCTTCAGGAGTATTGCTACTCCTTCCTTAGCTCTTGTCCTCTCACTAACCCCTGACTTTACCCCGAAGACCTTCCCAAACCACTCTTCCCCCTTACCTTGAGCTTCGTTTCACTCAGAACTAGAACATCCAGGTTTCTTTCCTCAAACATACTGCCTATCTCTCATTTCTTCTCATCTGTGTTACATCTACACACATTCAGACACCCCAGTCTGAGCCTTTGAGGAGGATGAGCATTCCCCGCATGACTCCTTCTGTTTCCCTTTTTAGGAATTGAAATACAAAGAGGGAAGGGTTTCCAGCCCCCCCGCTCGCACCCCGTTTAGTCGCCTTTTACGACACCAGGGGAATACGTGGGAACTATCTCCAGGGGCCCGAACATACAGGAGGGTGAGAGGCGTGCAAGGAATGAAGTGAATTGGAACGATGTGGTATACCGTGGTCGACGTGCTGTCAATAGATTGAACCAGGGCATGTGAAACGTCTGGGGTAAACCATCGAAAGGTCCCTGGGGCTTCGATGTGGATTGGGAGCTGAGTGTGAACGAATGTGGCCTTTTTCTTTGTCTGTTTTCTTGGCACTACCTTGCTGAAGTAGGGGGGTACCAATTCTGTTTCCTGTGTGTGTGTGTGTGTGTGTGTGTGTGTGTGTGTGTGTGTGTGTGTGTTTTGGGGTGGGGCGTTCGCGCCAGGAACGGATGAAGGCAAGCAATTATGAATATGTGCATGCATATATATGTATATGTCGGTGTATTTTATGTATATCTCTATGTGTACATGTGCGTTTATGGGCATACTCGCCCCTCTCTCCAAAACTTCCATTTACCTCCCTAACCACCCCATCCATAAATAGATCAGAGTCATGGGAACATCACACAACCTACCGCAAACCGAAATACACTGGGAATCAATTACTCTCCTCTCTTCCTATTGGGACACATGACTTACATCCTTGGTAAACACTTTTCACTGCTTCTAGCAACTTGCCTTCCACACCACATACTCTTAAAACTTTCCACAAAGTATCTCTATCAACCCTATCATATACCATTTCCAGATCCACGAATGTTACATACAAATCCATTTGTTTTTCTAAGTATTTCTCACATACATTCTTCAAAGCAAATACCTGATCCACACATCCTCTACCACTTCTAAAACCACCTTGCTCTTCCCCAATCTGAAGCTCTGTATGTGCGTTCAGCCTCTCAATCAATACTCTCCTATATAATTTCCCAGGAATACTCAACAAACTTTTGCCTCCATAGTTTGAACACTCACCTTTATCCCCTTTGCCTTTGTACAATGGCACTATGCATGCATTCCGTTATTCCACAGGCACTTCACCATGATCCATGCATATATTGAATATCCTTACTAACCAATCAACAACACAGTCACCCCCTTTTTGATAAATTCCACTGTAATACCATCCAAACCCGCCTCCTTGCAGGATTTCATCTTCCGCAAAGCTTTCCCTTCCTCTTCCCTCTTTAGCAAACCATTCTCCCTGACCCTCTCACTTCGCATATCACCCGACCAAAATACCCTATATCTGCCATTCTATCATCAAACACATTCAATAAACCCTCAAAATACTCACTCCAACTCCTTTTCACTTCATCACTACCTGTTATTACCTCCCCACTTGTCCCCTTCACCTATGTTCCCATTTACTCTCTTGTCTTACGTCCTTTATTTACCTCCTTCCAAAACATCTTTTCATTCTCCCTAAGATTTAATGATACTCTCTCACCCTAACTCTCATTTGCCATCTTTTTCACCTCTTGCACCTTTCTCTTGACCTCCTGCCGCTTTCTTTTATACATCTCCCAGTCATCTGTACAACTTCCCTGCAAGTATCGTCCAAACGCCTCTCTTTTCTCTTTCACTAACAATCTTACTTCTTCATCCCACCATTCACTACCCTTTCTAATCTGCACACCTCCCACCTTTCTCATACCATATGCATCTTTTGCGTAAGTCATCATTGCTTCCCTAAATACATCCCATTCCTCACATACTCCCCGCGCGTCACTTGCCTTACCTTTTGACATTCTACACTCAATGTATCTTGATACTCCTCACACAAGTCTCCTTTCCAAGCTCACTTACTCTCACCACTCTCTTCTACCCAACATTCTCTCTTCTGAAAGCCTCTACAAATCTTCACCTTCGCCTCCACAAGATAATGATCAGACATCCCTCCAGCTGCCCCTCGCAGCACATTAACATCCAAAAGTCTCTCTTTTACATGCCTATCAATTAACATGAAGTCCAATAATGCCTTTTGACCATCTCTCCTACTCACATACGTATACTTATGTATATCTCTCTTTTAAACCAGGTATTCCCAATCACCAGTCCCTTTTTCAGCACACAAATCCACAGGCTCTCACCATTTCCATTTACAACATTAAACACCCCACGCACACCATTTATACCCTCAACTGCCACATTACTCACCTTCGCATTCAAATCATCCGTCACTATAACCCGGTCTCGTGCACCAATATTCACCCATCTCTATCCATCCTCTTTCAGTTTTACCCACATCAATCTAGAATTTACTTTCTTACACTCTATCACATACTCCCACAACTCCTGCTTCAGGAGTATTGCTACTCCTTCCTTAGCTCTTGTCCTCTCACTAACCCCTGACTTTACCCCGAAGACCTTCCCAAACCACTCTTCCCCCTTACCTTGAGCTTCGTTTCACTCAGAGCTAGAACATCCAGGTTTCTTTCCTCAAACATACTGCCTATCTCTCATTTCTTCTCATCTGTGTTACATCTACACACATTCAGACACCCCAATCTGAGCCTTTGAGGAGGATGAGCATTCCCCGCATGACTCCTTCTGTTTCCCTTTTTAGGAATTGAAATACAAAGAGGGAAGGGTTTCCAGCCCCCCGCTCGCACCCCGTTTAGTCGCCTTTTACGACACCAGGGGAATACGTGGGAAGTATCTCCAGGGGCCCGAACATACAGGAGGGTGAGAGGCGTGCAAGGAATGGAGTGAATTGGAACGATGTGGTATACCGTGGTCGACGTGCTGTCAATAGATTGAACCAGGGCATGTGAAACGTCTGGGGTAAACCATCGAAAGGTCCCTGGGGCTTCGATGTGGATTGGGAGCTGAGTGTGAACGAATGTGGCCTTTTCTTTGTCTGTTTTCTTGGCACTACCTTGCTGAAGTAGGGGGGTACCAATTCTGTTTCCTGTGTGTGTGTGTGTGTGTGTGTGTGTGTGTGTGTGTGTGTGTGTGTTTTGGGGTGGGGCGTTCGCGCCAGGAACGGATGAAGGCAAGCAATTATGAATATGTGCATGTATATATATGTATATGTCGGTGTATTTTATGTATATCTATATGTGTACATGTGCGTTTATGGGCATACTCGCCCCTCTCTCCAAAACTTCCATTTACCTCCCTAACCACCCCATCCATAAATAGATCAAAGAGTCATGGGAACATCACACAACCTACCGCAAACCGAAATACACTGGGAATCAATTACTCTCCTCTCTTCCTATTGGGACACATGCCTTACATCCTTGGTAAACACTTTTCACTGCTTCTAGCAACTTACCTTCCACACCACATACTCTTAAAACTTTCCACAAAGTATCTCTATCAACCCTATCATATACCATTTCCAGATCCACGAATGTTACATACAAATCCATTTGTTTTTCTAAGTATTTCTCACATACATTCTTCAAAGCAAATACCTGATCCACACATCCTATACCACTTCTGAAACCACCTTGCTCTTCCCCAATCAAGCTCTGTATGTGCGTTCAGCCTCTCAATCAATACTCTCCTATATAATTTCCCAGGAATACTCAACAAACTTTTGCCTCCATAGTTTGAACACTCACCTTTATCCCCTTTGCCTTTGTACAATGGCACTATGCATGCATTCCGTTATTCCACAGGCACTTCACCATGATCCATGCATATATTGAATATCCTTACTAACCAATCAACAACACAGTCACCCCCTTTTTGATAAATTCCACTGTAATACCATCCAAACCCGCCTCCTTGCAGGATTTCATCCTCCGCAAAGCTTTCCCTTCCTCTTCCCTCTTTAGCAAACCATTCTCCCTGACCCTCTCACTTCGCATATCACCCGACCAAAATACCCTATATCTGCCATTCTATCATCAAACACATTCAATAAACCCTCAAAATACTCACTCCAACTCCTTTTCACTTCATCACTACCTGTTATTACCTCCCCACTTGTCCCCTTCACCTATGTTCCCATTTACTCTCTTGTCTTACGTCCTTTATTTACCTCCTTCCAAAACATCTTTTCATTCTCCCTAAGATTTAATGATACTCTCTCACCCTAACTCTCATTTGCCATCTTTTTCACCTCTTGCACCTTTCTCTTGACCTCCTGCCGCTTTCTTTTATACATCTCCCAGTCATCTGTACAACTTCCCTGCAAGTATCGTCCAAACACCTCTCTTTTTCTTTCACTAACAGCCTTACTTCTTCATCTCACCACTCACTACCCTTTCTAATCTGCCCACCTCTCACCTTTCTCATGTCACATGCATCTTTTGCGTGAGTCATCACACCTTTCCTAAATACATTCTATTCCTCACCCATTCCCCTCACGTCATTTGCTCTCACCTTTTCCCGTTCTACACTCAATCTCTCTTGGTACCTCTTCACATAGTCTCCTTTCCAAGCTCACTTACTCTCACCACTCTTTTTTTCCTGAAAATTCTCTCTTCTTTTCTGGAAACCTCTAAAAATCTGCATCTTTGCCTCTACTAGATAGTGATCAGACATCCCTTTAGCTGCCCCACTCAGCACATTAACATCCAAAAGTCTCTCTATCACACGCCTATCAATTAACACGTAACCCAGTATTGCCCTTGGACCGTCTCTCCTATTCACATACGTATACTTTGTTTAACAAATGGCGACCTAGCTACGTCTCTCCGTTATATATCAATTGACATTTTTTTTCTTGTATCTCCCCTGATGTGATTATTACACGAAAGTGCACTTGGGAACTTATCGTGTTTCATTTTCCCGTGGACTCAAGGTTTTCAGAAAAGAAGAGAGAATGTTGGGGTGAAGACAGTGGTGAGAGTAAGTGAGCTTGGGAAGGAGACTTGTGTGAGGAAGTACCAGGAGAGACTGAGTACAGAATGGAAAAAGGTGAGAACGAAGGAGGTAAGAGGAGTGGGGGAGGAATGGAATGTATTTTGGGAAGTAGTGATGGCTTGCGCAAAAGATGCTTGTGGCATGAGAAGCGTGGAAGGTGGGCAGATTAGAAAGAGTAGTGAGTGGTGGGATGAAGAAGTAAGATTATTAGTGAAAGAGAAAAGAGAGGCATTTGGGCGATTTTTTCAGGGAAAAAAAGCAAATGAGTGGGAGACGTATAAAAGAAAGAGGCAGGAGGTCAAGAGAAAGGTGCAAGAGGTGAAAAAGAGGGCAAAAGAGAGATGGGGTGAGAGAGTATCATTAAATTTTAGGGAGAATAAAAAGATGTTTTGGAAGAAGGTAAATACAGTGCGTAAGACAAGAGAGCAAATGGGAACTTCAGTGAAAGGGGCTAATTGGGAGGTGATAACAAGTAGTGGTGATGTGAGAAACAAATGGAGTGAGTATTTTGAAGATTTGTTGAATGTGTATGGTGATAGAGTGGCAGATATAGGGTGTTTTGGTCGAGGTGGTGTGCAAAGTGAAAGGGTTAGGGAAAATGATTTGGTAAATAGAGAAGAGGTAGTAAAAGCATTGCGGAAGATGAAAGCTGGAAAGGCAGTAGGTTTGGATGGTATTGCAGTGGAATTTATTAAAAAAGGGGGTGACTGTATTGTTAACTGGTTGGTAAGGTTATTCAATGTATGTATGATTCATGGTGAGGTGCCTGATGATTGGCGGAATGCTTGCATAGTGCCATTGTACAAAGGCAAAGGGGATAAGGGTGAGTGCTCAAATTACAGAGGTATAAGTTTGTTGAGTATTCCTGGTAAATTATATGGGAGGGTATTGATTGAGAGGGTGAAGGCATGTACAGAGCATCAGATTGGGGAAGAGCAGTGTGGTTTCAGAAGTGGTAGAGGATGTGTGGATCAGGTGTTTGCCTGGAAGAATGTATGTGAGAAATAATTAGAAAAGCAAATGGATTTGTATGTAGCATTTATGGATCTGGAGAAGGCATATGATAGAGTTGATAGGGATGCTCTGTGGAAGGTATTAAGAATATATGGTGTGGGAGGCAAGTTGTTAGAAGCAGTGAACAGTTTTTATCGAGGATGTAAGGCATATGCACGAGTAGGAAGAGAGGAAAGTGATTGGTTCTCAGTGAATGTAGGTTTGCGGCAGGGGTGTGTGATGTGTCCATTGTTGTTTACTTTGTTTATGGATGGGGTTGATAGGGAGGTGAATGCAAGAGTTTTGGAAAGAGGGGCAAGTATGCAGTCTGTTGTGGATGAGAGAGCGTGGGAAGTGAGTCAGTTGTTGTTCGCTGATGATACAATGCTGGTGGCTGATTTATGTGAGAAACTGCAGAAGCTGGTGACTGAGTTTGATAAAGTGTGTGAAAGAAGAAAGTTGAGAGTAAATGTGAATAAGAGCAAGGTCATTAGGTACAGTAGGGTTGAGGGACAAGTCAATTGGGAGGTAAGTTTGAATGGAGAAACACTGGAGGAAGTGAAGTGTTTTAGAGATTTGGGAGTGGAAGTGGCAGCGGATGTAACCATGGGAGCGGAAGTGAGTCACAGGGTGGGGGAAGGGGGTGAAAGTTCTGGGAGCGTTGAAGAATGTTTGGAAGTCGAGAACATTATCTCGGAAAGCAAAAATGGGGGTGTTTGAAGGAATAGTGGTTCCAACAATGTTGTATGGTTGCGAGGCGTGGGCTATGGATAGAGTTGTGCGCAGGAGGGTGGATGTGCTGGAAATGAGATGTTTGAGGACAATGTGTGGTGTGAGGTGGTTTGATCCAGTAAGTAATGTAAGGGTAAGAGAGATGTGTGAAAATAAAAAGAGCGTGGTTGAGAGAGCAGAAGAGGGTGTTTTGAAGTGGTTTGGGCACATGGAGAGAATGAGTGAGGAAAGATTGACCAAGAGGATGTATGTGTCGGAGGTGGAGGGAACGAGGAGAAGTGGGTGACTAAATTGGAGGTGGAAAGATGGAGTGAAAAAGATTTTGAGTGATCGGGGCCTGAACATGCAGGAGGGTGAAAGGCGTGCAAGGAATAGAGTGAATTGGATCGATGTGGTATACCGGGGTTGACGTGGTCAATGGATTGAACCAGGGCATGTTAAGCGTGTGGGGTAAACCATGGAAAGTTGTGTGGGGCCTGGATGTGGAAAGGGAGCTGTGGTTTCTGGCATTATTACATGACAGCTAGAGACTGAGTGTGAACGAATGGGGCCTTTGTTGTCTTTTCCTAGTGCTACCTCGCACACATGAGGGGGGAGGGGGATGGTATTCCATGTGTGGCGAGGTGGCGATGGGAATGAATAAAGGCAGACAGTGTGAATTGTGTGCATGGGTATATATGTATGTGTCCATGTGTGTATATATATGTGTACATTGAGATGTATAGGTATGTATATTTGCGTGTGTGGACGTGTATGTATATACATGTGTGTGGGGGTGGGTTGGGCCATTTCTTTTGTCTGTTTCCTTGCCCTACCTCGCAAACGCGGGAGACAGCGACAAAGCAAAAACAGTAAAAATATAAATATATATATATATATATATATATATATATATATATATATATATATATATATATATATATATATATATATATATATATATATATATATATATATATGTGTGTGTGTGTGTGTGTGTGTGTGTGTGTGTGTAATTTTTCATATTTTTTTGTTCAGAAATATTATCATGTAAGATATAGGCACGACAAATAGTCATATATCTACAATATAATCTTGAATTGTTGATTGACGTTTTGATAAAACATATCAGTATAATGAAATAAGCCTTATGGAAGGAGGGAGTTCAGTTCTGGGCCACTTCATCTCTTAACTACCTCGGTGTTCCTGGGAATTTGACAGTTTTGTTTCAATTTTCTATTAATCACAGATGTTATTACCTGGTAAGACTCTATCACAATGTTACTCCTTCTCTATCAGAAGACGGTGGTAGCAGCCGGGAGACCAGGATGATCGCGGAACTAGTGCTTGGTATCGTCTTCCTGTTCCTGTTGTGGAGGACCTTCTTCAGGAAGCCACCAGGTCTTCCCCCGGGTGAGTGAGCACCTTCCCCATCAGACCACAGTCTTAGGTCATAAAGCTGACGGTGTCATATCTTTACTGGACTGAAAATAAAGCATCATTGTATCTAAAACCTCTTGCCATATTCCAGGTATCCAGTGTATGTCAATATATTCCACATATTCAATATGTTGTTTATGGAAAGCCTTGTTCGTAGGTGGATAACTTACGATTACCTTAGCTGCGTAACCTATGATGGCTCAACGTGATGATTGTATTACCCAAGGAACACACAGCTCGTGAATGTAGTTATTATCTTTAGTTATATGCACCGTAGTTATCATCTCTAGTTATATCCACCGAAGTTATCATCTCTAGTTATATCCACCGTAGTTATTATGTCTAGTTATATCCACCGTAGTTATTATGTCTAGTTATATCCACCGTAGTTATTATCTCTAGTTATATCCACCGTAGTTATCATCTCTAGTTATATCCACAGCAGTTATTATCTCTAGTTATATCCACCGTAGTTATTATGTCTAGTTATATCCACCGTAGTTATCATCTCTAGTTATATCCACCAAAGTTATCATCTCTAGTTATATCCACCGTAGTTATTATGTCTAGTTATATCCACCGTAGTTATCATGTCTAGTTATATCCACCGTAGTTATTATGTCTAGTTATATCCACCGTAGTTATTATCTCTAGTTATATCCACCGTAGTTATTATCTCTAGTTATATCCACCGTAGTTATTATGTCTAGTTATATCCACCGTAGTTATTATCTCTAGTTATTCCACCGTAGTTATTATGTCTAGTTATATCCACCGTAGCTATCATCTCTAGTTACATTCACCGTAGTTATTATCTCTAGTTGTATCCACCGTAGTTATGACTAGTTATATCCACCGTAGTTATTATCTCTAGTTATATCAACCACAGTTATCATCTCTAGTTATATCCACCGAAGTTATCATCTTTAGCTATTCTACCGTAGTTATCATCTCTAGTTATATCTACCGTAGTTATTATCTCTGTTATATCCACCGTAGTTATTATCTCTAGTTATTCCACCGTAGTTATCATCTCTAGTTATATCCACCGTAGTTATCATCGCTAGTTATATCCACCGTAGTTATCATTTCTAGTTATATCCACCGTAGTTATTATCTCTAGTTATATCCACCGTAGTTATTACCTTTAGTTATATCCACCGTAGTTATTATCTCTAGTTATATCCACCGTAGTTATTATCTCTAGTTATATCCACCGTAGTTATCATCTCTAGTTATATCCACCGTAGTTATTATCTCTGGTTATATCCACCGTAGTTATTATCTCTAGTTATATCCACCGTAGTTATTATCTCTAGTTATATCCACCGTAGTTATTATCTCTAGTTATATCCACCGTAGTTATTATGTCTAGTTATATCCACCGTAGTTATTATCTCTAGTTACAACTCCAGACATCGAACATAAGGATTATTTGATGAGTACTTTTCACTTGAAGAAAAGAACCGGAAACAATATTTTAACACAGAATCCGTCCATTTTCTTATCTAATATTTAGTCACCATTAAGAGCCATCGCTGATAATGACGTCATGGAGAGTTGTAACCCCATATTTACTTCCCATTACATCGAATCATCATCAGTTGCTGACAGGGTAGACTCCTCTGCAGGCAACACTGAGTACAGGACACACGCACTCACGAGCTTCCCAACTATACCGACACAACAACGATGTACGTACGATCCTTACAGACCAAAATCACCAGCAGTGTCAGTACTTGTGACTGCTGCCACTTGCAAAGGTGAAGGGCATCATGACACGCAAGATACCTATGATTATCGTACGTTTCCCATTGATTAACATACTTGATGACCTGCTATCGTCACTGTGCGTTAATCATCGTCTTCTGTCGTCCGTCTGTAAGACCTACACATTTTATGCTCCTCAGACGCCAATGGGTCAGCTGAACGGAAGCTTTTAAGAAATGATGTACAGATGGTCCCATATCAAGATGTCTCATTTCATGCCGATCCAATATTTTCCTATGTTTATTGAATGGTACAATCGTCTGTAACAGACTGAAACCTACAAAAATCTGTTCCTCGGCCACTGTAGGGCAGACTGAACCAAAACTTTACAGTAATTCTTTTTTGATTGTTGGTCCTCTGTCAAATTTCCTTGTTCCGTACCGGCCTTACTTCCGATATAGCTCACCAGCACTAGCTTGGAGAGATATGGAATTACTTGAACCTTTAAGTTACATTTCTTTTTTAACATCGGAGGTTCCAGCCACGGGCAAAAGTCCACATCAAGGTGAGGCCATAATTGAAATATGAAGAGGGTAATGAAAAGGAAAAGGAAGAGACGAATTTTGAAAGAAGTGAAAAACCTGTCTTTTAAAAAGTAAAGTGCCAGGTCATAGTTATTGGGAAAGACATCAAAAAGGTTGAGAGTTCTAAAGCCATGAGGTGTAAGGAAGGAAACAGTTATCAAAACGGCCCACCTTTGAGTTGCGAATGGCCACATAGTAATCATGTGACGCAACATTTTGCCGAATATTGTGTGGTCTAGCTAATGATGGGTGAGCACAAGCAACCAGTTCTCGGATGCAGAACCCAAAGTGATAAGATAAGATAAGATAGGATGTCTTATTGTCCATTTGCATAAATGATGCGAAATGAAATTCTTTATGGCTAGGTCAATTAAAGGTTAAAATGTATAAGAATTATAAGATAAGAATAATGAAATATCACATAAAAGTACCACATCGAATATCATACAAAAGATCATCTATTACACTCAGAATCTATATCACAGAGGAGTTACAGCGTCTTGAGATGGTTGAACAGTAGAATGCTTTATGGTACAATGATTTCCTGAATCTATCTGTGCGCTGTATAGACGGAGACAGTCTTCTTCCTGACCTTATAGATACATAGTACTGGTGTAGAGGATGACGGTCTGCATCTTGCATGATCTCCACCTGCTTCATTGCACATTCCTGATACAACATATTCAATATCATGGTGTTTGCATCCAACCTCCCAATTTTCTTAACAATTTTCTCAAGTCTATTTTCATCTCTACCGTTTAGCTTGACATACCAGCCAGGCAGTAATTGAAAAACATTATATTCATTCTGTTGTTGACTTATAAAAAATATTATTTATTGCGTTATCTATGTATATATAGAAAAGGAAAAGCGAACCAACATTGCGGAGTAGGGCAAGTAAGTCAAGTTTTGGAGTTAGCTTGGGAGATCTGATGAATCGGAAGGCTTTCGACTCAACTGTGTCATGTAAACATGGAGAGTCAGAACCTACCCAGATGTGAGAACAGTACTCCATACAAGGACGGATTAGTCCTTTGTATAAATAGATCAACTATTCGGGAGAAAAGAAATTTCGGCATCTAAACAGGATTCCAAGGTTCTTACAGGCAGACTTAGCTATTTTCGTAATGTAGGATTTCCAAAATAGTAAGGATCTTACAGTAATATGAAGTATGTACATTGAGTCAGAAGGTGGAATTACAGATCCCTCAAAGGAGAGAGGAAAGTTGTGAGGAATTTTCTACATAGTGCTGGGTAGAAACTGGGTCTTGGAGGTATTAAACTTGTCCAGATTTCGTTTTATCCCACTGGGATATTCAGTCCAAGTCTCAGTTTACTGAGGAAGTTGTGTGAGACGACAAAAAGATCGAGTGAGAGAAGAAGGAGCAGATTTAAAGGATGTGGATGAATGAAGTGTTGAGTCGTCAGCGTATGAGTGCATTTGGTTATCTCTTGAAGAAAAGAAATCCTCGTTAAAAAGAAGAAAAAAGTGCAGGGTAGAGACTGATCTGTCAACAACGGAGATAGATCTGCCAGAGAGAGGGAGCAAAGTGAGGGAGGGAAGCCAAAACAGGGGAGCTTAGAGATGAGACCCCGATGCTGCACCCTGTCAAGTGCCTTGGATATAACAAGGGCAACTATACAGGATTATCCATCTTGAGAGATGATGACTAGACATTAGTAAGTGGATCTGGCCTTACGGAAGCCATACTGGTAATCAAAGAAAAGACAGTGAGTTCAAGACGTCAGAGGACATGGGAGCTGAGAAGGGATTCAAAGACTTTGGTAATGATAAATGTCAAAACAACGGGACGATAGTATGACGGGTAAGACCGGTCATCCTCCTTAGGGGTGGGATATAACAACGCATGCTTCCAAGAAGGAAGGGTCTCGTTTTTGATCAGAAACAGAACAGACGAGCAAGCACAGGTGCAAGTTCAGAGGCACACTTTTTCAGTACACGGGGATGGATGCCAACAGGTCCATACGCCTTGCTGTGTCCAGAGAGGGAAACGCTTTTCTGACAGTCCAAAAGAAAAAACAAGTCGACGTGGAGGGTCATAGGATGAGTAAGAGGAGCATCTGGGGGTGAAGGATGGAGTTGGAGGAGAAACGGGAAGCAAAGAGAGTTGCTTTGTCTACGGCAGTGACAGCTATTAGAATGGATAAATGAAGGAAAGGTAGAGCGACAGAAGTTGTTAGCGATGCTCTTAACTAAATAAAGACCAGAAAGCTCTATCAGTTATCGCCCTTTCTTTGAATAATGGAATGCTATGTCTCACGGATAATGTGCTTGCAATGATTACGGGTAGTGATAAAAGCTGAATGGAGGTCAGAAGAAGGAGGGTTTTATCAAGCTCGATATGCCTGATCCTTGCCTGAATGGCCTCAGAACAGGAACGGTTGAAGCATAAACTGGAGAAAGCGCTTATCTTAACGGAAGAGGGGATGAATGCTTCCATTCCTGTAAGAATGACCTCTGCTATGTATCTTGCGGAGACAGAAGCATCACCACATAAGTGACAGTAATTAACCTAAGAAAAGTCAGAAAAGAATTTTCGTAAGTTATTTCAGTCAGCTTTGTTGATGTGCCAATATTTACGCTTCGAAGGTGTTTGTGGAGTGGGAGGTGCCGTTAGAATAGATCCATTTATGAGAGCGTGATCAGATAAACCAACTTGGGGTGAGATTGTTTAGGTACAGTGGAATGGACCTGAGGTACAGTGGGATGGACCTGAGGTACAGTGGGATGGACCTGAGGTACAGTGGGATGGACCTGAGGTGAAAAACAAATCCAGAATACTAGTATATTGGTTACATCGTTCAGGAATGTGGGTGGGGTGGGTGATGCTCTGCTTTAACTCATTGAGAAAGGAGAACGTGAGGACTTCAGTCGCTCTACCATTGGTATTAAAAGTGTTCAGCCATTCCCTATGATGAACGTGGAAATCTCCGAGGTAAAGCATGTCTGCTTGCGGGTGAGAGGATTTTCCGTCGTCATGGTAGGAGTTTAGATAGTCGAAGAATGTAATAAGATTTGTAGAATTAAGAGAACAGTAAGCGAAACAAATGAAAACAGGGATGGTTGGGGTACAAACCATGAACCAGGTAACATCAAAGTCTGGGCACTCCAGCAGGTCCTCGAAGCATGTTTTTGGTGTTTTGATTTTGAATAAGTACAAACACCACATCTGAACTGGAATCGTGAATACAGATTCATAGTTAGACATGAGAATGGGGCTGGTGAGAACATCACTAGACAATTGAGTCTCAGAGAGAAGTAAGATATGACGGGACATGGAAAGATGGTGTTGAACAGGAGAGAGGTTATTATGAAAACCACTAATGTTGGTATAGTGAACTGAGAAAGAGGCAGGTCTATTAGAGAGGGAAATGTAGTGGGAGGAGCCGGCACTATTACTGTCCGAACTCTCCCTCTCATTGGCAATAGAGTCAGGCGGGAACCCTGAGGCTTTTAGCACTTCATGATGCCGGGATCCAGGGGCCATAGATTTGTTGGACTTTATCTTGACTACACTAAGAATGACTGTGAATACAAGAGATAGCAAGAAAACTTATGTGATGAAAGTAAGTGACATGTGAGATGGTGTACGGTAGTTATAAGGAGATGGCAGGACTAGACCGGTAGTCCCGTTTTGATCAGACAGGAAGTATGATGTTGCCAGCGGACTAGCGAGGTCGAAGGCCTTTTCGAGGTCGAGGAACACTATGAAAACTGGTTTTTTGTCAACATTACTGAGCAACTCAGCTACATTATTTGCTGTTTCAGTACCTTCCGTATATGCAAAGATGTGAAGATGCAGCCTTCCGATCTTCCACTTTAGCCTGTCTAAACCCATTTAAACCTATTCTCTCTCCCATCTTGGCTATACAGCTGAGGAAGAAGATGGGTCTTGGCTTTTCTGTCTCTCTTGGCTTCGGAATGGGCTGTATGTCTGCCTGTACGACGAGTTCAAATAGGGAACACGACCAACAGAGAATAAGGAACACAGAGCGACGTCCAGTGGGTAGCACTCTCATGTATCTTATTCTGTTTCTCTGAAGATGGCGTCCGTGCAAGGCTTCTGCGCAAAAGAAAACGTCAGAAGAGTGAAACTCAGAAGCTCTCTGCTGTGTTTACTTACCACCTCAGTTTACATATCTCCTCTAGGCAGTGTAACTCTTTCCTGATTCTGAGTTTCAAGTTTTTATAGAGTTAGTTTTCATATTTCACGTTGTTACAACCTTGGTTTATATTAGCATTCAATGAAGCAGTTCACTTTTCCACATTATCAAAATGTGTACATGTTGGTTAAGCAATGATTCCCTAATGTAACACTAAGTCTTCTACTGGCAGGTCGCTGGGGTCTACCGCTGATTGGCTACATCCCGCTGACAATGAAAACGGTAGAGGAACAGCTGCACGACATGCACAAGCAGTATGGTGACATCTTTTTGTGAGTAGCAAATCACTACTCTGGCACCAGCATGATGAGTACCTTGTAGTGTGAGGGAGGAGCTCCGGCAGTAAAGATGGCTAGCAAATTACTACTCCGGCAGCAGCATATTGAGCAGACACGAATGTCGGCTTCCTCAGGTGCCTCTTCGGCTCTGAGGAATCTGGACATCTGTGTTGTGTTGACACTATGTGTGTGTGTGTGTGTGTGTGTGTGTGTGTGTGTGTGTGTGTGTGTGTGTGTGTGTGTGTGTGTGTGTATTTTCGAGTACCTAGGGACAGAGAGGAGTTGTGTTTGCCTCAGCAAGAAGAGAAGTTTCATCAACGACAAATATTTCATTTGATTTGATTCCCGTTAGTCTTCCTGACACGATACATGTAGACGGAGATTCGACATCACTGTACCAGATGTAATCAGCTATGGAGGTTTGACCTTGACGTTCTGGAAGTATTTTTCATCTAAGACACTGAAGGAATAGGCTGGTACTGTGGGAGGAGACCACTCGGTCACTCCCAAGGTGTGACAAGTTAAGGGGTCTTAGAATGATCAACTTTGTGATTATACAGAATATTAAAATCAGATGATAGCTAAGGAAATATATCAACTTCCATACATACAGTGAGGGCATGTGTGGCTGTAGAATTATGTCAAACACATGGAGAAGGTGTTTAAGATTTTTCAACTGTTGGTTATAACTTGACGTTGGTGGCCTTAAGAGCCCTGGCGGACGATAGAGCTGAAGCCCAGATAACCAACCAACCAAATATATCATTTTACACAGACAATTTCTTTTGATTTGTCAAAAGTGAATGAAGGGGATCACAGAGGAAAGTATACGCGAGTAATGTGTTATGGGAAAAAAATAAGGCTTCAGCTGAGCATCTCTCTTAACCCTCACCTGCAATGATTTTGAACATTCTTCCCTATTTCGCCGCAGATGGAGGATGGGGACTCAAGTGATGGTGTTTCTGAACGACTACAAACTGACCAGAGCAGCCTTCTCTAGTACAGACTTCATCAACAGACCTGACTGGACCTTATTCAACTTTTTCGAAGAAAAAGCTCTTGGTGAGTTCACAGTTATCATCTTTACCCTCCGTTGTCATCCCTAACTGCTTTCTCCTGACCTGCAGACCCTAACTAGCCCCTCTCCCCCCTCCCCCTCGCCCCCTCCAAGTCTTACCTCTGTTTCCTCACTTTCCTACCCTCAAGCTTCCATCCTAAGACTCTCATCCGTTTCTCCCATCCAAAATCCCGACTCTCGGTCTCCATCCCAAGTCCCAATTACCCAACTAAAACCTTCAATCGTAGCCACAACCCAAGTCCCCAACATGGGCTAATTCTCAAGTCCCAAAGTTGGCCCTGTCCAAAGCTCCCACCCCTGTCCACATCCCAAGGCCTAAACTTGACCCACATCCAAAGCCTCGATTACTGTCCACATCCCAAGTCCCGAACTTGGATCCAACTCTTGTCCACATCCCAAGCCCTTAGCCCCCTACTCTTGTCCACATCTCAAGTCCCGAACGTGAATCCTACTCTTGTCCACATCCCAAGCCCTTGACCCCCTTCTCTTGTCCACATCCCAAGCCCTTGACCCCCTTCTCTTGTCCACATCCCAAGTCCTGAACTTGGCCCCATCGAAATCCCCCACTCCTTTCCAAATCCTAAAACCTCAACTTGGCCCCATCCAAAGGCTCCCTTCCTTGCCCATATCCCAAATCCCCAACGTTGGCCCCATCTAAAGCCATTGCCACATCCCAAGACCCCATCTTGGACTCCATCCAAAACCCCCACCCCTTTCCATATCCCAGATCCCCAACAAGGCTGCAATCCAAAGCCTCCACCCCTCTCCACATCCTAAGTACCAATATTGGTCACCATCCAACCCATGTCCACATCCCAAGTCCTCAAAATGGCCCCCCATCCAAAGCCTGAAGCCTGTCTACTTCCCAAGTCCAAATTTAGATTCCCATCCACAGTCCCCGATCCCTAAGTCCCCAACTTGTCCCCACCAACCTTTCCACATCCCACACCCTCAACTTGGTCCCCATTCAAAGACTTTACCCTGTCCTTGTCCCAAGTCCACAACGTGGCCCCCATCCAAACACACCTCAAGAACCCACACTTGGTCCACATCAAAAGCCCCTAACCCTGTCTTCATCCATGTCCCCTATTTGGTCCACACCCAAAGTTACCCTATCCCAAATCCCAGGTCCCAACTTGGCCCACATCCAAACATCCCACCTCAATCAACATCGCACCTCAATCAACATCCCAGATCCCAACAAGGGCACAATTCAAAGCCCCCACCCATATCCAAATCCCAAATCCTCAAATTGGTAACTATCCAAAGTCCCCACCCCTGTCCACATCCCAAGTCCCCAAATTGGTCAATATCCAAAACCCCATCCCTGTCCACATCTCAAATCCAAAATTGGTCACCATCCAAACCCCTGTCCTTATCCAAGACATCAACTTGCCCACGTCCAAAGATGTTACCCCTGTCCACATCCCAACTCCCAAACATGGCGGCAATCCAAAGCCTCCACCCCGTCCACATCCCAGCTCCCAAACTTGACCTTCATCCAAATGCTCCACCCTTCTCCACATCCCAGGTCCCTAACTAGGCCCACGTCCAAAGCCACGTTCACGTCTCAAATCCTCAACATAGCTCACATCCAAAAATCCCGGTCCTGTCCACGTCCCAAATCCCAAACAAGGCCGAAATCCAAAGCCCCCATCCATGTCCACATCCCAAGTCTCCATATTGATCACCATCCAAACCCCCCTCCCACCCCTGTCCACATCCCATGTCCCCAAACTGGCCCCCATCTAAATCCTGATCCCTGTTAACTTCCCGTCTTCCCAGTTTCACCCCCTTCCAAAGCCCCTATCCATATCCACATACCAAGTCCCTAAATTGGGCCCCATCCAAAGCCCCCTTATCCTGTCCGCATACCAAGTCCCCAATTTGGCCCAAGCCCAAAGGCCCATCCCTCGCCACATCCCAAGTCCTCAACATGGCCCATATGCAAAGACCCACCCTTGAACGTATCCCAAATCCCAAACTTGGCTCCCATCCAAACCTACCACTTCTGTCCACATCCCAAGTCCCCAAAATGGCCCCCATCCAAACCCTGACCCCTGTCCACTTCCAAGGTCTCAATTTTCACTCCCTTACAAAGCCATGATCCCTATCCGCATCCCAAGTCACATAACCTGGCTCCCATCCAAAGCCTCCTTCTCCTGTCCACATACCAAGTCTCCAACTTCGGCCCAATCCAAAGCCTCCGCCCCTGTCCACACACCAAGTCCCAAACTTGGCCCAAGTCCCTAACATGATCCCCATGTAAATTCCCCACCCGTCTCCCCATCCCAAGTCTCAAACGTGGCCCCACCCAGTTCCACATCCTAAATCCTTAAATTGGCCTACATCCAAAGATCCCACCCCTATCCACATCCGAAACCCTCAACGTAACCCACATCCAAAGATCCCATCCCTGTTCACATCCCAAATCCCCAACACAGCTGCAGTCAAAAGCCCCCACCCCTGTCCAAATCCCAGTTCCCCATATTGGTCACCATCCAAAGCTCCCCATCCATTCCACATCCACATCCCCAAAATGGCCGCAATCCAAAACCCCCCAACCCTGTCCACATCCCGAGTCCCCAAATTGGTCACCATCCGAAGCCACGACCCTGTCCACATCTCAAGACATCAACTTGGCACCATCCAAAGATCCCATCTCTGTCCACATTCCAAATTCCCAACATGGCCGAAAACCAAAGCCGCCACCCATGTCCTCATCCCAAGTCCCCATAATGGTCACCATTCAAAGCTCCCACCCCTTTCCATATACCAAGTCCTCCAAAGCTCCCACTCCTGTCCACATACCGGGTCCTCAACTTGCCCCATGCCCAAAGCCCCCATCCCTCTTTAAATCCTAATCCCTGAACGTGGCCCTCATCTAAAGACCCCACCCCTGTCCGCATCCCAACTCCCAAACTTGGCACCCATCCAAAGCCACCACTCTTGTCCGAATCCCACGTCTCCAGCTTGACCCCCATCCAAAGTTCCCACCCCTCTCCACATCCTAGGTCTCCAACATGGCCAGGGTTGGAGTAATTGTAATTGTAATTCAATTGAAATGTAATCAATTACAGAAATATTTTGATTGTCATTGTAATTGAAAATGAAATATAAGTAGTTAATTTTAATTGATTAGATGATAAAGTTATTGCAATTTGATTGTAACTGTGAAAGGGGAATAGAGTGGTAATGGTAACTATGTAAATGCAAAGGTGGGCAAGCGGTACTTTTAAAGCACCGGCGGTAGCGGTACTCGCTAACGGTACCTTTTTATTACTAACCGTTTGAGTCCACCCTACTGATCCCTCGACCCAAACAAAAATATCTGTCCGATAATAACATAAACAAGACATCTATCGAACTCAAGAACCCTGCAGAGGTGGATAATGCAATTGATCTTCTGTCCCAGAGAGAGGGAGCAGAGGAGGAAGAAAATCATGTCTGTGGAGATTTCTGCCTTAGAGGAGCTTATGATTGTCCTCAAACCTATTCACGAGGCCATAGAAGTTGTGGAGGGGCAGAAGGTGACCATGTCTGCTATTAGACCAGTGATTCAGGGACTTAAACACTCCTTGGAGAATCCAATTCATAATCATAACACCCAATTACAATACTGTGAACAACTGCCTAAAGTTCTATTGGACTCTGTGAAGAAAAGGTTGGATCCATACATGGAAATGAGAGATGTTCAAGTAGCAGCTTTTTTGATCCTAGATTCAAAGTGGACTGCTTCCATTACAAGAGCAGAAGGACCAAGTGCTGGTATATGTCAAGGTAATGCTTGAGGAATTGGAAGAAGTTCAGGAGGGGTCAACATCAACAACAATGGATGAAGAAAGTAACAAGGATGATCCAGCAGAAGGATTATTACCTGAATCAAAATAACCCAGACTCTTCTCTTTCATATCTAAATAGTCAACAAAATTCCAAAATCGACGGAGACCAGAGGGAAGCATAGTGTCATTGAGTCTTTTGTTGAAGCAATATGATGTAGAGGAAGGAACTCTGTCATTTTCAAGTGATCCATCGCTATGCTGGAAGGAAGTGTTCCAAACTTTGCATCTACTAAAGAACCTTGCAAAAGAGGTGACTGGGTGTATGGCTGCATCTGCTCCATCAAAGCGATTTTTCAGCATTGCTGGAAAAATTTTCATTGCTGACAGAGCTCAATTTGGTGTCACTTCTTTGCGTTCAGTGTAACTGATAAAGTGCAATAGTGAATTGTTTGAAAAACTACCAGCATTTTAGTTACCATCTTCTGCTACGTCTACTAAAATGAATTCTCTATTTTTGTTTTCAAAATAGTTTGTAACACTTGTTTAGAAATAAAAGATAAGCTTACTATGCAAAATTAGAGTTTTTTACGAAAATTATTTTTTTTCCAAATATGGGAAATGATAATCATAATTGTACTTACAACTAATTTTCTTTTTGGTAATTGTAATGTAATTGCTATTCTCAAATGTATTTGTAATTATAATTGCAGTTCAAAATATTCGAAAGTATTTCTAATTCAAGTTATAATTTGATCTTTAAAGTGTAATTGCTCCAACCCTGAACATGGCCAACGTTCAAAGCCACCACCCCTGTCCACATCCCAAATCCTCAACTTGGCTCATATCCAAAGATCCCACCCCTGTCCACGTCCTAATCCTCAACTTGGCCCACATCCAAAGATCCAACCCCGATCCACATCCCAAATCTCCAACACGGCTGCTGTCCAAAGCTTCAACCCCTGTCCATATCCCAAGTCCCCATATTGGTCACCATCTAAAGCTCCCACCGATGCCCACATCCCAAGTCCCAAAAAGGTCCCACCCAAAGTCTGACCAATGTTCACTTCCCAAATCCTCGTTTTGACCCCATTCTAAAGCCCCGATCCCTATCCGCATCCCAAGTCCCTAACTTGACCCCCAACCATAGATCCCACCGTTGTTCACATCCCAAATCCTCAACTTTGCTCACATTCAGAGATCCCACCCCTGGTCACATTGCAAATTTCCGAACGGCCGCAGTCAAAAGCCCCCTTCCCAGTTCACATTTCAAGTCCCAAAATTGGTCACTCACTATCCAAAGCCTCCACCCTGTCCACATCCCAAGACATCAACTTAGCCCACGTCCAAAGATATCACCTCTGTCCACACCCCAAATCCCCAAAGTGGTCGCAACCCAAAACCCCCAACCATGTCCACATCAAACGTCCCCAAATTGGACACCGTCCAAAAAACCTATCCCTGTCCACATCCAAAATCCCAAAATTGGTCACCACCCAAAGCCTTAAACTTGTCTGCATCCCAAGACATCAATTGTCCCACATTTAAAGATCCATCCCCTGTCCACATCCCTGATCCCCATTATGGCTACAATGCAAAGCCCCACGCCTGTCCACATCCCTAATCCCCCACCATAGCTACAATGCAAAGTCCCCCACCCCTATCAACATCCTAAGTACCCATACTGGACGCCATCCAAAGCCCCCATCCCTGTCCACACCCTAACTCCCTGAAATGGCCGCAGTCCAAAGCATCCACCCCTGTCAATATCCCAAGTCCACAAGTCGGTCACCATCTGAAGCCACGACCCTGTCCACATCCCAAGACTTCAACTTGGCCCACATCCAAAGATCCCATCCCTGTTCACATCCAAATTCCCCAATATGGCTGAAAAGCAAAGGTCCCACCCATATCCACATCCCAGTTCCCCATATTGGTCATCACTCAAAGCCTCCACCCCTCACATACCAAGTCCCCAACATGGACCCCATCCAAAGGTCCCACTCCTGTTCACATACCAAGTCCCCAACTTGGCCCAAGCCCAAAGCCCCATCCCTCTCCAAATCCCAAGTCCTCAACGTGGCCCACATCCAAGGATCAACCCCTGTCCGCATCTCAACTCCCAAACTCCACATCCCAAGTCCCTGTATTGTTTATCATTCAAAGCCATCACTCCTTTCCAAACCCCACGTCTTCAACTTGACCCCAATTCAAAGTTCCCGCCCCTCTCCACATCCCAGGTCCCCAACATGGCCCACGTTCAAAGCCACCATCCCTGTCCACATCCCAAATCCTCAACTTGGGTCATATTCAAACATCCCAACCCTGTCCACATCCCAAACTTTCAGCTTGGCCCATATCCAAAGATCGCATCCCTGTCCACATCCCATATCTCCAACACGGCTGCAGTCCAAAGCTTCAACCCCTCTTCATATCCCAAGTCCCCATATTGGTCACCATCGAAAGCCTTCACCTATGTCCACATCCCGAGCCCCAAAAATGGCCCCCATCTAAAGTCTGACTCCCTGTCTGCTTCCCAAGTCCTCATTTTGACCCCCTTCCAAAGTCCAGATCCCTATCCGCATCCCAAGTCCCTATCTTGACCCCCATCCAAAGCTTCTACTCTTGTCCACATATCAGGCCTCCAACTTGAGCCCCATCCAAAGCACCCACTCCTGTCCATATACCGTTACCCACACATGGCCCTCATCTAAATCCTCCACTCCTGTCCGCATACCAAGTCCCCAACTTGGACCAAGTCCAAAGTCCTCATCCCTTTCCACATCGCAAGTCCTCAACGTGTCCCACATCCAAAGACCCACGCCATTCTGCATCCCACATGCCAAGCTTGGCTCCCATCCAAAGCCACCACTCTTATCCAAATCTCAAGTCTCCAACTTGACCCCCATCGACAGTCCTCACACCTCTCCACATCACAGGTCCACAACATGAGCCACGTTCTCAAAGTCCTCAACCCTCTCTCCAAAGCTCAATGCCTATCCAAATCCTAAGTCCCGAACTTGGCACTCATTATCCAACCCTCTTGTCAACGTCCCAAGTCCTGAACTTTCCCCCCTCATCCAAATTCCCCACCCCTCCCCACATCCCAGGTCTCCAACTTGGCCCACGTCCAAAGCGCTCACCCAAACATTCCACCCCTGGCCACATCCCAAATTCCCAACACGGCTGCAGTCAAAAGCCCCCACCCTAGTCCACAACATAAGTCCCAAAATTGGTCACTATCTTAAGCCTTTACCCTGTCCACATCCCAAGACATCAACGTGGCCCACGTCCAAAGATATCAACTCGGTCCACGTCCCAAATCCCCGATATGGTTGCAATACAAAGCCCCCAGCCATGTCCAAATCCCAAGTCCCCAAATTGGACACCATTCAAATCCTCCAATCCCTATCCATATCCCAGAACATTAATTTGGCGTACGTTCAAAGATCCAATCCTTGTCCACATCCTTAATCCCCATCATGGCTACAGTACAAAGTACCCACCCCTGCCCACATCCCAAATCCCTATACTGGTCACAATCCAAAGCTTCCATCCCTGTCCACATCCCAAGTCCCTTAAAACGGCCGTAATCCAAAGTCCCGAGCCCTGCCAACATCCCAAGTCCACAAATTGGTCATCATCCGAAGTCACGACCCTCTCCATATCCCAAGACATCAACATAGCCCACATCCAAAGATCCCACCCCTGTCCACATCCCAATTCCTCAACATGGCCGAAAACCAAAGCCCTCACCCATGTCCACATCCCAAGTCCCCATTTTGGTCACCATTCAAAGCTCGCACCCCTGTCTGCATACCGAATCCCCACCTTGGGCCCCATCCAAAGCTCCCTCTCCTGTCCACATAACAAGTCCTCAACTTGGCCCAAGCCCAAAGTCCCATCCCTCTCCAAATCCCAAGTCCTCAACGTAGCCCACACCCAAAGATCAACCCCTGTCCGCATCCCAACACCCAAACTTGGCTCCCATCCAAAGCTACCACTCCCATTCAAATCCCACATCTCCAACTTGACCTCCATTCAAAGTCCCTACCCCTCCCCACATCTCAGGTCCCCAACATGGCCCACGTTCAAATCTACCACCCCTGTCCACATCCCAAATCCTCAACTTGGCCCTATCCAAACATCCCACCCCTGTCCACACTCCAAACCCTCAACTTGGACCACATCTAAAGATCTCATCCCTGTTCACATCCCAAATCTCCAACACGGCTGCAGTCTAAAGCTTCAACCTCTCTCCATATAGCAGGTCTCCATCGAAAGCCCTCACCCATGTCCACATCCCAAGTCCCAAAAATGACCCCATCCAAAGTCTGACCCCTGTCCTTTTCCCAAGTCCCCATTTTGACCACTTCCAAAGCCCCGATCCCTATCCACATCCCAAGTCCCTAACTTGACCCCCATCCAAAGCTCCCACTTTTGTCCACATACCAAGTCTCCAACTTAGGCTCCATCCAAAGCTCCCACTCCTGTCCGTATACCATTACCCCCCCCCCCCCCCGCATCCGTCCAAGTCCTAGGATCGAAACATAGCCCCCATCTAAATCCTCCACTCCTGTCCGCATACTAAGTCCCCAGTTTGGCCAAAGCCCAAAGCCCTCGTCCTCCTTCACATCGCAAGTCCTCAGCGTGGCCCACATCCAAAAACCCACACCATTGTGCATCCCACATGCCAAGCTTGGCCCCCATCCAAAGCCACCGCTCTTATCTAGATCTCAAGTCTCCAACTTGACCCCATTCAAAACCCCACCCCTCTCCACATCCCAGGTCCCCAACATGGCCATGTTCAAAGCCCCACCCCTGTCCACATCCCAAGTCCTCAGCTTGGTCCTCATCCAAAGATCACACCTTGTCCACATCCCAAACACCCAACACAGCCACAAACCAAACCTCTACCCTTGTCCAGATCCCAAGTCCCCAAATTGGTCACTGTCCAAAGCCCCCATCCCTATCCACATCTCAAGTCCCCAAATTGGTTATCATCCAAACCCCAGTCCACATCCGACGACATCAAGTTGGCCCACGTCCAAAGATGTCATACCCTGTCCACATCCCAAGTCCCCAACATGGCCGCAATCCAAAGCCCTCATCCATGTCCACATCCCAAGTCCACATATTGGTCAGAATCCAAAGCCCCAGCCAGTGTCCTCATCCTATGTCCCAAAAATGGCCGCAATCCAAAGCCCCTACCTCTGTCCACATCCCAAATCCCAACATGGCTGGAATCCAAAGCCCCCACCCCTCTCCACATTGGATCCAAGACCCCATATGGGTCACCATCCAAAGCCCCACACCCATGTTCACTTCCTAAGTCCGCAAAATGGCCTCCATCCAAAGTTTGACACCTGTCCATTTCCCAGATCCCCATTTTGCCCCCGATCTAAGGCCCCAGTACCTATCCGAATCCCAAGTCCCCAACTTGGCACCCATTATCCCACCCCCATTGTCAATGACCCCAGTCCTGAACTTGGCAACCATCCAAATTCCTCACCCATTCTCCACATCCCAGGTCTCCAACTAGGCCCATGTCCAAAACGCCCACCCCTGCCCACATCCCAGTCCCTCAACTTGGCCCACATCCAAAGCCCCCACCCTGGTCCACATCCCAAGACCCCATAGTGGTCACAATCCAAGCCCCCCACCCACGTCCACATCCCAAGTCCCCAGAATGGCTCCCATCCAAAGCCTAACCCCTGTCTGCTTTCCAGGTTCCCATTTTGATCCCCATCCAGTGCCCCAATACCCATCCGAATCCCAAGTCCCCAATGTGGCCCCCATTACCCCACCCTCATATCAGCGTCCCAAACTCTTAACTTGGCTCCCATCCAAATTACTCACCCCCTCCACATCCCAGGTTCCCAATATGGCCCACATCTTAAGATCCCACCCCTGTGTCCACATCCCAAATTCCCAACATGGCGGCATTGCAAAGACCTCACTTCTGTCCACATCCCAAGTCCTCGTATAGATCACCATCCAATCCCCCACTCATGTCCACATCCCAAGCCCCCATCCAAAGCCTGACCCGAGTCTACTTCCCATGTCCTAAATTTGATCCCCATCCAAAGCCCCGATCCCTATCCACATCAGAAGTCTCCATCCTGGCCCAATCCAAAGTCTCCTCCCTTGTCCGCGTCCCAAGTCCCCAACTTAGCCCATATCCAAAGCCTCCACACCTGTCCGCATCCCAGGTCCCAATCCTTGCACCCATCGTTTGCGCCTACCTCTGTCCATATCCCAAGTCCCCAATTTCTCACCCCTATGCATCGAAAGTCCCCATCTTGACCCCTTCAAAGGAAAAATAAGAGCGTGCGACCGTTGAGCCCTCAAGATGAATGCACCTGTTAGAACGTTCATACAAACAGCTGTAGCTTAACCTACTACACCTCTGTCATGCCCACAGGCGTCGCAGGAAGCAACGATTCTCAGTGGAAGAACAACCGACGGTTCTCCTTGCGTCAACTACGGGACATGGGGATGGGCAAGTCCAAACTAGTGGCAGCGGTGCAGACCCAGGCCACTGTGCTGGTGAAAGAGTTAAAGAAACAAGCTGGAGAAGCTAAACCTTTCCCTCACGCCCTTAATGTCACGATTGTTAATGTCATCTGGCAAATGGTCGGAGGTGAGACGTGACATCTTCTTAGTACCTCGGTACATGATGTAGGAGTAGTAGTGATGGTGCTCAGAACGAAGTGAGATATAGTAGAGAACTGAAAGACAAGCAGATGATAAGAAGTTGGGGGAGATGGAACGGAAGAGGAGGGTTACAAAGCGTATACATGTGTTGAAACTTGAAGGAAAATGTGGCGTTAACATATGTCATGGAATGTGCCTGAATATGGCTGAAGAGTACATGGCTCATACGGTGTCTTTAGGACTAGAATTAGGAGTGTGAATGGATCAGATGCCAAGTTCAATGAGTAAATTCGTTGAGGTTGTAGTAGTAGTGACTGACTGATTGAGACCGTGTAACAAAGAGTTAGTACTGACATGGTGCAAGAGGCAGGATTCTTTTTAATACCTAATCGCCTTTCCCGCTTTAGTGAGATGGCCTCTAGAAAAACTGAACAATGGCCTCATTTCCACACATTTCCTTTTAGCTGTCATGCAAAATGTAACGTACCAAGTGCCTACCATCCACAGCCAAGCCCACAGGATATTCCGTGGTTTACTTTGACTGCTTCGTATGTTCTGGTTCAAACCCTATAGAGCACTGTGCTCTTTGTGTACCACATCAAATTCCATGCTATACACGCCTCTTGCCCTCCTTAACGTTCGAGCACCAATATCGCAAAGCCTCCAATATTTCGTCCTCCCATCACTTGTTTTATCTTTCCTTTCTCCAGAATCTCTAGAAGCTAAATATGGCGATATGGCATCCTTTGGAATGAGTTTTTTCAAGAATATGTTTGAGAAATATTTAGAAAAAAAGATAGATTTGTATGTGGCATTTATGGATCTGGCGAAAGCATATGATAGGGTTGATAGAGATGATTTGTGGAAGTTCTAAAGAGTAAATAGAAGCAGTGAACAGTTTTTACCCAGAATTTGTACGAGTAGGAAGACAGGAGAGTGATTGGTTCCCAGTGAAGGTCGGTCAGTGGCAGGGATGTGTGATGAGGTGGTTAGGGAGGTGAATGCAAGAGTTTTGGAGAGAGGGGCGAGTATGCAGTCTGTTGGGGATGAGAGGGAATAGGAAGTGAATCAGACGTTATTGGCCTATGACACATCTCTGGTGGCTGATTCGACTGAGAAACTGCAGAAGCTCGTGACTGAGTTTGAAAAGATGTGTAAAAGGAGAAAGTTCAGAGTAAATGTAAATAAGAGCAAGAATATTAGGTTACTAGGGTTGAGGGACAAATTCATTGGGATGTAAGTTTGAATGAAAAATTTTTTTGAGGAAGTGAAGTGTTTTAGATATCTGTGAGCCACAGGGTGGAGGACTGGGCTAAGGTTCTATGGGCGATGAAGAATGTGTGGAAGGAGAAAACGATATCTCGGACAGAAAAATTGGGTGTGTTTGAAGGAATATTAGCTCCAACAATATTATAAGGTTGTGAGGCTTGGGCTATAGATAGGGTTTTGCGGAGGAGGGTGGATGTATTGGAAATGAAATGTTTGAGGACAATATGTGATGTGAGGTGGTTTGATCGCGTATGTAATGAAAGGGTAAGAGAGATGTGTGGTAATAAAAAGAGTGTGGTTGAGAAAGCAGAAGAGAGTGTGTTGAAATGGTTTGGTCACATGAAGAGAATGAGTAAGGAAAGACTGACAAAATGGATATATTTGTCAAAGGTGGAAGGAAGAACGAGAAGTGGGAGACCAAATTGGAGGTAAAAGGATGGAGTGAAAAAGATTTTGAGCGATCGGGGCCTCAACATGCAGGAGGGTATAAAGAGTGCAAGGAATAGAGCGAATTGGAAAGATGTGTTATACCAGGGTCGACGTGCTGTCAATGGATTGAAACAGGGCATGTGAAGCGTCTGGGGTGAACCTTGGAAAGTTTTGTGGGGCCTGGATGTGAAAAGGGAACTGTAGTTTCGGTGCATTACACATGACAGCTAGAGACTGAGTGTGAACGAAGGTGGCCTTTTTTATCTGTTCCTGGTGCTACCTCGATGGAGGAGGAGGAGGAGGAGGCGGGGGAATGTTATTTCGTATGTGGCGGGGTGGCGAGAGGAATGAATAAAAGCAAAAAATATGGATGTATACATGTGTATATATGTTGGAAAGCATCACAATTTTACGCGTGATCAAGTATATTCCTATGAGTCCATGGGGAAAATGAAACACGATAAGATCCCAAGTGCATTTTCGTGTAATAATCACATCATCACGGGAGACACAGGAGAGAAATATAATAGTCAGTTGATATACAACGATATACAATGCAAGGGTGAGTAATGTGGCAGTTGAGGGAATAATTGGTGTCCATGGGGTGTTCAGTGTTGTAAATGGAAATGGTGAAGAGCTTGTAGATCTATGAGCTGAAAAAGGACTGTTGATTGCGAATACCTGGTTTAAAAAGAGAGATATACATAAGTATACGTATGTAAGTAGGAGAGATGGCCAGAGAGCGTTATTGGATTACGTGTTATTTCATAGGCGCGTGAAAGAGAGACTTTTGGATGTTAATGTGCTGAGAGGTGCAACTGGAGGCGAAAGTGAAGATTTGAAGAGGTTTTCAGAAGAGAAGAGATAATGTTGGGGTGAAGAGAGTGGTGAGAGTAAGTGAGCTTGGGAAGGAGACTTGTGTGAGGAAGTACCAGGAGAGACTGACTAGAGATTGGAAGAAGGTAAGAAGTAAGGAGGTAAGGGGAGTGGGTGAGGAATGGAATGTATTTAGGGAAGCAGTGATGGCTTGCGCAAAAGATGCTTGTGGCATGAGAAGCGTGGGAGGTGGGCAGATTAAAAAGGGTAGTGAGTGGTGGGATGAAGAAGTAAGATTATTAGTGAAAGAGAAGAGAGAGGCATTTGTACGATTTTTGCAGGGAAATAATGCAAATGACTGGGAGATGTATAAGAGAAAGAGGCAGGAGGTCAAGAGAAAGGTGCAAGAGGTGAAAAAGAGGACAAATGAGAGTTGGGGTGAGAGAGTATCATCAAATCTTAGGGAGAATAAAAAGATGTTTTGGAAGGAGGTAAACAAAATGCGTAAAACAAGGGAGCAAATGGGAACTTCAGTGAAGAGGGCTAATAGGGAGTTGATAACAAGTAATGGTGATATGAGAAGGAGATGGAGTGAGTATTTTGAAGGTTGATGAATGTGTTTGATGATAGAGTGGCAGATATAGGGTGTTTTGTTCGAGGTGGTGTGCAAATTGAGAGGGTTAGGGAAAATGATTTGGTAAACAGAGAAGAGGTAGTAAAAGCTTTGCAGAAGATGAAAGCCGGCAAGGCAGCGTGTTTGGATGATATTGCAGTAGAATTTATGAAAAAACGTGATGACTGCATTGTTGACTGGCTGGTAAGGTTATTTAATGTATGTATGTCTCATGGTGAGGTGCCTGAGGATTGGCGGAATGCTTGCATAGTGGCATTGTACAAAGGCAAAGGGGATAAAATTGAGTGCTCAAATTACAGAGGTATAAGTCTGTTGAGTATTCCTGGGAAATTACATGGGAGGGTATTGATTGAGAGGGTGAAGGCATGTACAGAGCATCAGATTGGGGAAGAGCAGTGTGGTTTCGGAAGTGGTAGAGGATGTGTGGATCAGGTATTTTCTTTGAAAAATGTATGTGAGAAATACTTAGAAAAGCAAATGGATACAATGTGGTATTTATGGATCTGGAGAAGGCATATGATAGAGTTGATAGAGATGCTCTGTGGAAGGTATTAAGAATATTTGGTGTGGGAGGAGAGTTGTTAGAAGCAGTCAAAAGTTTTTATCGAGGATGTAAGGCACGTGTACGTGTAGGAAGAGAGGAAAGTGATCGTTTCTCAATGAATGTAGGTTTGCGGCAGGGGTGTGTAATGTCTCCATGGTTGTTTGATTTGTTTATGGATGGGGTTGTTAGGGAGGTAAATGCAAGTGTTTTGGAAAGAGGAGGGAAGTATGCAGTCTGTTGTGGATGAGAGAGCTTGGGAAGTGAGTCAGTTGTTGTTCGCTGATGATACAGCGCTGGTGGCTGATTCGTGTGAGAAACTGCAGAAGCTGGTGAATGAGTTTGGTTAAGTGTGTGAAAGAAGAAAGTTGAGAGTAGATGGGAATAAGAGCAATGTTATTAGATACAGTAGGGTTGAGGGACAAGTCAACTGGGAGGTAAGTTTGAATGGAGAAAAGCTGGAGGAAGTGAATTGTTTTAGATATCTAGGAGTGGATTTGGCAGCAGATGGAACCATGAAAGCGGAAGTGAATCATAGGGTGGGGGAGGGGGCGAAAGTTCTGGGAGCGTTGAAGAATGTGTAGAAGTCGAGAACATTATCTCGAAAAACAAAAATGGGTATGTTTCAAGGAATTGTGGTTCCAACAATGTTATATGGTTGCGAGGCGTGGGCTACATATAGATTTGTGCGGAGGAGGGTGGATGTGCTGGAAATGAGATGTTTGAGGACACTATGTGGTGTGAAGTGGTTTGATCTATAAGTAATAATAGGGTAAGAGAGATGCGTGGTAATAAAAAGAGTGTGGTTGAGAGAGCAGAAGAGTTGTTTTGAAATGGTTTGGTCACATGGAGAGAATAAATGAGGAAAGATTGACCAAGATGATATATGTGTCAGAAGTGGAGGGAACGAGGAGAAGTGGGAGACCGAATTGGAGGTGGAAAGATGGAGTGAAAAAGATTTTTGGGTGATTGGGGCCTGAACATGCAGGAGGGTGAAAGGCGTGCAAAGAATAGAGTGAATTAGATCGATGTGGTATACCGAGGCCGACTTGCTGTTAATGGATTGAACCAGGGCATGTGAAGCGTCTGGGGTAAACCATGGAAAGTTCTGTGGGGCTTCCGTGGGGCCTGGATGTGGAAAGGGAGCTGTGGTTTCGGTGCATTATTACATGACAGCTAGAGGCCGAGTGTGAACGAATGTGGCCTTTGTTGTCTTTTCCTAGCGCTGCCTCGCGCACATTTGGGGGTAAGGGGTTGTTATTTCATGTGTGGCGGGATGGTGCTGGGAATGAATAAGGCAGACAGTATGAATTAAGTACATGTGTATATATGCATATGACTGTATGTGTATATATATGTATACGTTGAGATATATAAGGGCGTATCTTTGCGTGTGTGGACGTGTATGTAGATACATGTGTATGTGGGTGGGTTGGGCCATTTCTTTCGTCTGTTTCCTTGCGCTACCTCGCTAACGCGGGAGACAGCGATAAAGCAAAATAAATAAATATATATATATATATATATATATATATATATATATATATATATATATATATATATATATATATATATATATATATATATATTGGAAAGGATCACAATTTTGCGCGTGATCAAGATATTCCTACGAGTCCTCGGGGAAAATAAAACACGAAAAGTTCCCACGTACACTTACACGTACACGTGTAATAATCACATCATCAGGGGAGACACAAGAGAGAAATATAACAGTCAGTTAATATACATCGAAGAGACGAAGCTAAGACGCCATTTGGTAAACATGTGATTGTCCAAAACATACAACGAGCGTTCATAAAATTATCATTTTACAAATCTTATCAATAATAAAGTTATCTAATTTGTATAGACCATCACTAATATTAAGATTATAATTCTTTGTGTATTTAATGATAGAAGATTCAATGATATTTCTCTTGGTGATAGAGTTAGAGTTAATAACTGAGATGGCGTTACTCCAGTCAATAAAATGATCACTGTTTTTAACATGATTAAACAAGGCATTTTATTCTTGTCCCGTTCTTATACCATATTTATGTTGCTTAAGTCTAACAGGAAGATCCTTACCAGTCTCACCAACATAGAATTTATCACAGTTTCCACAAGGCACTTTATAGATGCAACCAAGAGAATTTTCAGGTGAATTCCTGATTAAGATATTCTTTATAGTATTATTGTTGCTTAAGGCAACAGTTACATTAAAGGATTTAAGCAACATGGGAAGCAAAGTGAAATTATTATTAAAAGGGAGAACTAAAAGATTTTTGGTGTCAATGGGAGGTTTGGGCTCAACTCTATAAAATGATTTCTTTGCCAACTTAAGGGATTTATCAATGAAAGATCTAGGGTACTTTAACTTAGATCCAATAGAATATATCTTCTCAAACTCATCATCAATAAACTCTGGACTGCAAATACGTAATGCCCTAAGGAACATAGATTGAAATGATTAATAAGATTCATAAGATTCATAAGAGCTATTAACACCTAAAAAAAAAGTCATGGATATACATATTACTAAAGCAGATAAGGCTAACACTGTTGTGATTTTAGCCAAAAGTAACTATTTATCTAAAATGAATGATCTAAATGATAACACAACATATTCTAAACTTAGTAAAAATCCCTTAGAAGCAGTTAATTCTCACTTCAATAAAGAAATGAAGTTGTTGTTGAAAGGTAATAGTTCTCTTATCAAAAGTTTGTCACCTTTATCCCCTTCATGGCCATATATGTATGGACTTATCAAAACACATAAACAGAATTTTCCAGCAAGACCTATAGTGAGTTCAGTAGGCTCCATCACATATAAATTGTCAAAATGGTTAGTTTCTTTATTAAGCCGTTTAGTGCGTAAGGTATCAAATTCTAATATCATGAACAATGTAGATTTAGTCAACAAGCTAAACAATATCAATGTTAATTTTGATTTCAAACTAGTGAGCTTTGATGTTTCCTCACTTTTCACTAAAGTTCCAGTTGATGACCTTTTAGAATATTTATTTGATGTCTTGGATGGATGATATTCATTTACCTGTTTCAAAGTCTAATTTCATTGAACAGATAAAACTGTGTATAAAAGACTGTGTATTTCAATTTAATGGAGATTATTAAGCTCAAAAATTTGGTATGGCAATGGGTAACCCTCTTTCACCTGTACTAAGTAATCTTTATATGGGAGTTTTTGAAACAAAATTACTAAAGGATATCTTACCTTCTAATGCAATTTGGTTTAGGTATGCAGATGATGTTCTTTGTGTTTGGCCAACAAATGAAAATTTACAAATATTTCTCCCCTTACTTAACTATTTAGTACCTTCCATCAAATTTACTGCAGAAAATGATATAATGATGGCATGTTACCATTTTCAGATTGCATGATCCATAGACAAGGAAACAAGTTTAACTTTAGCATATACAGAAAACCCACCAATGTATGCTCATATATGCATTATTACTCATCTCAACATGACAGAGTTAAATTATCATTTCAATCTATGTTTCTTAGGGCATTACGTATTTGCAGTCCAGAGTTTATTGATGATGAGTTTGAGAAGATACATTCTATTGGATCTAAGTTAAAGTACCCTAGATCTTTCATTGATAAATCCCTTAAGTTGGCAAAGAAATCATTTTATAAAGTTGAGCCCAAAACTTCCATTGACACCAAGAATCTTTTAGTTCTCCCTTTTGATAATAGTTTCACTTTCCTTTCCATGTTGCTTAAATCCTTTAATGTAAATGTTGCCTTTAGCAACAATAATACTATAAAGAATATCTTAATCAGGAATTCACCAGAAAATTCTCTTGGTTGCATCTATAAAGTGCCTTGTGGAAACTGTGATAGATTTTATGTTGGTGAGACTGGTAAGGATCTTTCTGTTAGACTTAAGCAACACAAATATAGTATAAGAACGGGACAAGAATCAAATGCCTTGTTTAATCATATCAAAAACTATGATTATTGTATTGACTGGAGTAACGCCATCTCAGTTATTAACTCTAACTCTATTACCAAGAGAAATATCATTGAATCTTCTATCATTAAATACACAAAGAATTATAATCTTAATATTAGTGATGGTCTATGCAAATTAGATAACTTTATTGTCGATAAGATTTGTAAAATGATAAGTTTATGAACGCTCGTTGTATGTTTTGGACAATCACATGTTTACCAAATGGCGTCTTAGCTTCGTCTCTTCGATGTATATCAACTGACTGCTATATTTCTCTCTTGTGTCTCCCCTGATAATGTGATTATTCCACGAATGTGCACTTGGGAACTTTTCGTGTTTCATTTTCCCCGTGGACTCATAGGAATATATATATATATATATATATATATATATATATATATATATATATATATATATATATATATATATATATATATATATATATATATATATATATATATGTAGTTGTGCGGAGGAGGGTGGATGTGCTGGAAATGATATGTTTGAGGACAACATGTGGTGTGAGGTGGTTTGATCGAGTAAGTAATAATAGGGTAAGAGAGATGTGTGGTAATAAAAAGAGTGTCGTTGAGAGAGCAGCAGAGGGTGTTTTGAAATGGTTTGGTCACATGGAGAGAATGAGTGAGGAAAGATTGACCAAGAGGATATATGTGTCAGAGGTGGAGGGAACGAGGAGAAGTGGGAGACTAAGTTGGAAGTGGGAAGATGGAGTGAAAAAGATTTTGAGTGGTCGGGGCCTGAACATGCAGGAGGGTGAAAGGCGTACAAGGAATAGAGTGAATTGGAACGATGTGGTATACCGGGGTCGACGTGCTGTCAATGGATTGAACCAGGGCATGTGAAGCGTTTCGCCGGGGTAAACCATGGAAAGTTCTGTGGGGCCTGGATGTGGAAAGGGAGCTGTGGTTTCAGTGCATCATTACATGACAGCTAGAGACTGAGTGTGAACGAATGGGGCCTTTGTTGTCTTCCTAGCGCTACCTCGCGCACATGAGGGGGAAGGGGGTTGTTATTTCATGTGTGGCAGGGTGGCGATGGGAATGAATAAAGGCAGACAGTATGAGTTATGTACATGTCTATATATGTATATGTCTGTGTGTGTATATATATATGTATACGTTGAGATGTATGGGTATGTATATTTGCGTGTGTGGACGTGTCTGTATATGCATGTGTATATGGGTGGGTTGGGCCATTCTTTCATCTGTTTCCATGCGCTACCTCGCTAACGCGGGAGACAGCGACAAAGTATAACAAAAATATATATAAATAGATAAATAGTATATATATATTGGAAAGGATCACAATTTTGCACGTGATCAACATATTCCTATGAGTCCACAGGGGACTTATCGAGTTTCATTTTCCCCGCGGACTCATAGGAATGTATATGTGTGTATGAGTATATATGTATATATGTGCAGAGCATCAGATTGAGGAAGAGCAATGTGGTTTCAAAAGTGGTAGAGGATGTATGGATCAGATGTTTGCTTTGAAGAATGTATGTGAGAAATGGATTCGTATGTAGCATTTGTGGATCTGGAGAAGGTATATGATAGAGTTGATAGAGATGCTCTGTGGAAGGTATTAAGAGTATATGGTGTGGGAGGCAAGTTGTTAGAAGTGAAAAGTTTTTATCGAGGATGCAAGGCATGTGTACGTGTAGGAAGAGAAAAATAATTGGTTTTCAGTGATTGTTGGTTTGCGGCAGGGGTGCGTGATGTCTCCATGGTTGTTTAATTTGTTTATGGATGGGGCTGCGAGGGAGGTGAATGCAAGAATTTTGGAAAGAGGGGTAAGTAGCGGTCTGTTGTGGATGAGAGAGCTTGGGAAGTGAGTCAGTGTTTGTTCGCTGATGATACAGCGCTGGTGGCTGATTCGGGTGAGAAACTGCAGAAGCTGGTGACTGAGTTTGGTAAAGTGTGTGAAAGAAGAAAGCTGAGAGTAGATGTGAATAAGAGCAAGGTTATTGGGTACACTAGGGTTGAGGGACAAGTCAATTGGGAGGTAAGTTTGAATGGAGAAAAACTGGATGAAATGAAGTGTTTTAGATATCTGGGAGTGGATTTTGGCAGCGGATGGAACCATGGAAGCGAAAGTGAATCATAGGGTGGGGGAGGGGGCGAAAGTTCTAGGAACGTTGAAAAATGTGTGGAAGTCGAGAAAGTTATCTTGGAAAGCAAAAATGGGTATGTTTGAAGGAATGGTGGTTCCAACCATGTTATATGGTTGAGAGGCGTGGGCGTTGTGCGGAGGATGGTGGATGTGCTGGAAATGAGATGTTTAAGGGCAATATGTGGTGTGAGATGGTTTGATCGAGTAAGTAATAATAGGGTAAGAGAAATGTGTGGTAATAAAAATAGTGTGGTTGAGAGAGCAGAAGAGGGTGTTTTGAAGTGGTTTGGTCACATGGAGAGAATGAGTGACGGAAGATTGACAAAGACGATATACCTGTCGGAGGTGGAGGGAACGAACAGAAGTGAGAGACCAAATTGGAGGTGGAAGGATGGAGTGAAAAAGATTTTGAGTGATCGGGGTCTGAACATGCAGGAGGATGAAAGGTGTGCAAGAAATAGAATGAATTGGAACGATGTGGTATACCAGGGTTAAGGGAGAAAGAATACTTCCCATGTATTCCTCACGTGTCGTAGCAGGTGAATAAGGGGACGGAAACGGGGGTAGATAAACCTTCCCCTCCTTGTATTTTAACTTTCTAAAAGGGGAAACAGAAGAAGGAGTCACGCGGGGAGTGCTCATCCTCCTCGAAGGCTCAGATTTGGGTGTCTAAATGTGTGTGGATGTAACCAAAATGAGTAAAAAAAGAGAGATAGGTCCTATGTTTGAGGAGAGGAACCTAGATGTTTTGGCTCTGAGTGAAATGAAGTTCAAGGGTAAAAGGGGGAGAAAGGTTTGGGAATATTTTGGGAGTAAAGTCGTGGGTTGGTGAGAGGACAAGAGCAAGGGAAGGTGTAGCACTACTCCTGAAACAGGAGTGGTGGGAGTATGTGATAGAGTGTAAGAGAGTAAGCTCTAGATTGATATGGGTAAAACTGAATGTGAATTGAGAAAGATGGGTGATTATTGGTGCGTATGCACCTGGGCATGAGGCAAGTGTTTTCGGAGCTGCTGAGTGAGTGTGTTAGTAGTTTTGATGCACGAGATCGGGTTATAGTGATGGGTGATTCGAATGCAAAGGTGAGTAATGTGGCAGTTAAGTGAATAATTGGTGTACATGGGTGTTCAGTGTTGTAAATGGAAATGGTGAAGATCTTGTAGATTTGTGTGCTGAAAAAGGACTGGTGATTGGGAATACCTGGTTTAAAAAGAGAGATATGCATAAGTATACGTATGTTAGTAGGAGAGATGGCCAGAAAGCGTTTTTGGATTATATGTTGATTGATAGGCGAGTGAAGGAGAGACTTTTGGATATTGATGTGCTGAAGTGTGAGACTGGAGGGATGTCTGATCATTATCCTGTGGAGGCAAAGGTAAAGATTTGTAGAGGTGTTCAGAAAAGAAGAAGGAATGTTGGGGGGAAGAAAGTGGTGAAAGTATGTGAGCTTGAGAAGGAGAACTGTGTGAGGAAGTACCAGGAGAGAGTGAGTCCAGAATGGAAACAGGTGAGTGCACAGGACGTAAGGGGAGTGGGAGAGGAATGGGATGTATTTAGGGAAGCAGTGATGGCTTGCGCAAAAGATGCTTTTGGCTTGATAAAGCGTTGGATGTGGGCCGATTAGAAAGAGTAGTGAGTGGCGGGATGAAGAAGTAAGATTATTAGTGAAAGAGAAGAGAGAGGCATTTGGACGATTTGTGCAGGGAAATAGTGCAAATAACTGGGAGATGTATAAAAGAAAGAGGCAGGAGGTCAAGAGAAGGTGCAAGAGGTGGAAAAGAGGGAAAATGAAGGTTGGGGTGAGGGAGTATCATTACATTTTCAGGAGGATAAAAAGATGCTTTGGAAGGAGGTAAATAAAGCACGTAAGACAAGGGAACAAATGAGAACATCGGTGAGGGGGCTAATGGGAAGGTGATAACAAGTAGAGGTGATGTGAGAAGGAGATGGAGTGAGTATTGTGAAGGTTTAGGGTTAGGGAGAATGGTTAGGTAAACAGAGAAGAGGGAGTAAAAGCCTTGTGGAAGATGAAAGCCGGCAAGGCGGCGGGTTTGGATGGTATTGCAGTAGAATTTATTAAAAAAAAAGGGGGTGACTGTGTTGTTGACTAGTTGGTAAGAATATTTAATGTATATATGACTCATGGTGAGGCGCCTGAGGATTAGCGGAATGCATGCAAAGTGCCTCTGTAGAAAGGTAAAGGGGATAAAGGTGAGTGCTCAAATTACAGAGGTATAAGTTTGTTGAGTATTCCTGGGACATTATATGCGAGGGTATTGATTGAAAGGGTGAAAGCATGTACAGAGCATGAGACTGGGGAAGAGCAGTGTGGTTTCAGAAGTGGTAGAGGATGTGTGGATCAGGTGTTTGCTTTGAAGAATGTACGTGAGAAATACAAAAGCTAATGGATTTGTATGTAGCATTTATGGATCCGGAGAAGGCATATGAGTTGATAAAGATGCTCTGTGGAAGTTATTAAGAATATAAGGTGTTGGAGGCAAATTGTTAGATGCAGTGATAAGTTTTTATCGAGGATGTGAGGCATGTGTACGAGTGAATGTAGGTTTGTGGCAGGGGTGCGTGATGTCTCCATGGTTGTTTAAATTGTTGTTAGGAGGTGAATGCAAATATGCAGTCTGTTGTGGATGAGAGAGCTTGGGAAGTGAGTCAGTTGTTGTTTGCTGATGATACAGCGCTAGTGGCTAATTCGGGTGAGAAACTGCAGAAGCTGGTGACTGAGTTTGGTAAAGTGTGTGAAAGAAGGAAGCTCAGAGTAAATGTGAATAAGAGCAAGGTTATTAGGTACAGTAAGGTTGAGGGACAAGTCAATTGGGAGGTAAGTTTGAATTGAGAGAAACTGGAGGAAATAAAGTGCTTTAGATGTCTGGGAGTGGATTTGGCAGCGGACGGAACCATGGAAACGAAAGTGAGTCACAGGTTGGGGGAGGAGGCGAAAGTTCTGGGAGCGTTGAAAAATGTGTGAAAAACGAGAACATTATTCCGGAAGACAAAATTGGATATGTATGAATGAATAGTGGTTCCAACAATGTTATAGGTTGCGAGGCGTGGGCTATAGAGGGAGTTGTGCGGAAGAGGGTGGATGTGTCAAAATTAGATGTTTAAGGACAATATGTGGTGTGAGGTGGTTTGATCGAGTAAATAATGAAAGGGTAAGAGAGATGTGTGGTAATAAAAAGAGTGTGGAAGTGAGAGCAGAAGAGGGTGTTTTGAAATTGTTTGGCCACATAGAGAGAATGAGTGAGGAAAGATTGACACAGAGAATATATATTTCAGAGATGGAGGGAACGAGGAGAGGTGAGAGACCAAATTGCAGGTGGAAAGATAGAGTGAAAAAGGTTTTGAGTGATCGGAGCCTGAGCATGCAGGAGGGTGAAAGGCGTGCAAAGAATAGAGTGAATTGGAACGATGTGTTATACCGGGGTCGACGTACTGTCAATGGATTCATCCAGGGCATGTGAAGCGTCTCGGGTAAATCAAGGAAAGTTTTTTGGGGCCTGGATGTGGAAAGGGAGCTGTGGTTTCGGTGCATTATACATGACAGCTAGAGACTGAGTGTGAACGAATGTGGCCTTTGTTGTCTTTTCCTAGCGCAATTTCGCGCGGGGGGGGGGGGGGGGTGGATGCTGTTTCATGTGTGGTGGGGTGGCGACGGGAATGGTTGAAGGCAGCAAGTATGATTATCTCCACATTCGTTCACACTCAGTCTCTAGCTGTCATGTATAATGCACCGAAACCACAGTACCTTTCCACATCCAGGCCCCACAAAACTTTCCATGGTTTACCCCAGACGCTTCACATGCCCTGGTTCAATCCACTGACAGCACGTCGACCCCGGTATACCACATCGTTCCAATTCACTCTATTCCTTTCACGTTTTTCACCCTCTTGTATGTTCAGGCCCAGATCGCTCAAAATCGTTTTCACTCCATCCTTCCACCTCTAATTTGGTCTCCCACTTCTCGGTCCCTCCATCTCTGACACATACATCCTCTTTGTCAATCTTTCCTCACTCATTCTCTCCATGTGACCAAACCATTTCGATACACCCTCTTCTGCTCTCTCAACGACTTTCTTTTTATTGCCATACATCTCTCTTACATTTCCATTACTTACTCAACCAAACCACCTCACACCACATACTGTCATCAAACATTTCTTTTCCAATACATCCACCCTACTCCACACAACCTACACCATGCAACCATATAAAATTGTTGGAACCACTGCTTATTCAAACATACCCAATTTCTCTTTTCGAGATAACGTTCCCGCTTCAACACATTCTTCTCCCAGAACCTTTTCCCCTTCCCTAACCCTGTGACTTACTTCGGCTTCCATGGTTCCATCCGCTGCTAAATCCACTCCCAGGTATCTAAAACACTTCACTTCCTCCAGTTATTCTCCATTTAAAATTACATCCCAATTAACTTGTCCCTCAACCCTACTGAACCAAATAACCTTGCTCTTGTTCACATTTACTTTCAGCTTTCTTCTTTCACACGCTTAACCAAACTCAGCCACCAACTTTTGCAGCTTCTCACCCAAATCAATCACCAGCGCTGTATCATCAGCGAACAACAACCGACTCACTTCCCAAGCTCTCTCATCCACAACAGACTGCCCCGCTCTCCAAAACTCTTGCATTCACCTCCCTAACAAACCCTTCCATAAACAAATTAAACAACCATGGAGACATCACGTACCCCTGCCGCAAACCGACATTCACCTAGAACCAATCACTTTCCTCTCTACCTACTGGTACACATGCCTTACATTCTTGGTAAAAACTTTTCACTGCTTCTGGCAACTTGACTCCCACACCATGTACTCGTAATACCTTCAACAAAGCATCTCTATCAACCCTATAATATGCCCTCTCCAGATCCATAAATGCTACATACAAATACATCTGTTTCCTAAGTATTTCTCGCATACATCCTTGAAAGCAAACACCTGATCCACACATCCTCTACCACTTCTGAAACCACACTGCTCTTCCTCAGTCTGGTGTTCTGTATATGCCTTTACAATCTCAGTCAACACCCTTTCATATGACTTCCCAGGAATTCTCTACAAACATATACTTTTGTAATTTGAGCACTCACCTTTATCCCCTTTGCCTTTGTACAATGGCACTATGCATGCATTCCGCCAATCCTCAGGCACTTCACCATGACACATACATACATTGAATATCATCACCAACAAGTCAACAACACAGTCATCCCCTTTTTTGATGAATTCCACTGCAATACCATCCAAACCCGCCGCTTTGCCATCTTTCATCTTCAGCAAAGCTTTTATTACCTCTTCTCTGTTTACCAGATGTTTTGAATGGAGGTAGAGAAAGTGCCTAAGACAAGAAAACAACTGGAAACATTGGTGAAGGGGCTAATGGGGATGTAATAACAAGTAGTGGTAAAGTAAGAAGGAGATGGAGTGAGTATTTTGAAGGTTTGTTGAATGTGTTTGATGATAGAGTTGCAGATATAGGGTGTTTTGGTCGAGGTGGTGTGCGAAGTGAGAGGGGTCAGGGAGAATGGTTTGGTAAACAGAGAAGAGATAGTGAAAGCTTTGTGGAAGATGAAAGCTGGCAAGGCAGAGGGTTTGGATAGTAATGCAGTGGAACTTATTAAAAAAGGGAGTGACTGTGTTGTTGACTGGTTAGTGAGGATATTCAGTGTATGTATGGTGCATGATGAAGTGCCTGAGGATTGGCGGAATGCTTGTATAGTGCCATTGTATAAAGGCAAAAGGGATAAAGGTTAGTGTTCAAATTACAGAGGTATAAGTTTGTTAAGTATTCATGGGAAATTATATGGGAGGGTATTGATTGAGAGGGTCAAGGCATGCACAGAGCATCAGATTGGGGAAGAGCAGTGTTGTATCAGAAGTGGTAGAGGATGTGTGGAGCAGGTGTTTGCTTTGAAGAATGTGTGCGAGAAATACTTAGAAAAACAAATTGATTTGTATGTAGCATTTATGGATCTGGAGAAGGCATATGATAGAGTTGATAGAGATACTCTGTGGAAGGTATTAAGAGTATATGGTGTGGGAGGTAAGTTGCTAGAAGCAGTGAAAAGTTTTTATCGAGGATATAGGAAGAGAGGATGTATTAAGAGAGGAAAGTGATTGGTTCCCAGTGAATGTCGGTTTGCGGCAGGGGTGCTTGATGTATCCATGGCTGTTTAATTTGTATATGGATGGGGTTGTTAGGGAGGTGAATGCAAGAGTTTTGCATAGATGTGCAAGTATGCAGTCTGATGTCGATAAGAGGGCTTGGGAAGTGTCAATTTTTGCTTGCTGATGATACAACGCTGGTGACTGATTCGGGTGAGAAACTGCAGAAGTTGGTGACTGAATTTGGTAAAGTGTGTGAAAGAAAATAGCTGAGAGTAAATGTGAGTAAGAGTAAGGTTATTAGGATCATTAGGTTTCAGGGACAAGTTAATTAGGATGTAAGTTTGAATGGAGAAAAACTGGAGGAAGTGAAGTGTTTTAAATATCTGGGAGTGGATTTGGCAGCGGATGGAACCATGGAAGCAAAAGTGAGTCACAGGGGTGGGTAGGGGGTGAAGGTTCTGGGAGCGTTAAAGAAGACGAGAAATTATCTCGGAGAGCAAAAATGGGTACGTTTGAAGGAATAGTGGTTCCTACAATGCTGTATGGTTGCGAGGCGTAGGCTATAGATAGGGTTGTGCGGAGAAGGGTGGATGTGTTGGAAATGAAATGTTTGAGAACAATATGTGGTGTGAGGTGGTTTGATCGAGTAAGTACTTAAAGAGTAAGAGAGATTTGTGGTGATAAAAAGAGTGTGGTTGAGAGAGCAGAAGAGGGTGTATTGAAATGGTTTGGTCAGATGGAGAAGATGAGTGAGGAAAGATTGACAAAGAGGATATATATGTCAAATGTGGAGCGAACGAGAAGTGGGAGACCAAATTGGAGGTGGACGGATGGAGTGAAAAAGATTTTGAGCGATAGGGGCCTGAACATACAGGAGGATGAAAGGCTTGCAAGGAAAGGAGTGAATTAGAACGATTTGGTATACCGGGGTCGACGTGCTGTCAATGGATTGAACCAGGGCATGTGAAGCGTCTAGGATAAACCATGGAAAGTTTTGTGGGACCTGGATGTAGAAAGGGAGCTGTGTTTTTGGTGCATTACACATGACAGCTAGAGACTGAGTATGAACGAATGTGGCCTTTTGTCTCTTCCTAGCGCTACCTCGCCGGGGGGGGGGGGGGGGGATGCTATTCTATGTGTGGTGGGGTGGTGACGAGAATGAATAAAGGCAGCAAGTTTGAATATTTATTGGTGTATATATGTATATGTTTGTGCTATGTATGTGTATGTATACGTTGAAATGTATAGGTATGTATCTGTGCGTGTGTGGGCGTGTATGTATATACATGTGTATGTGGATGAGTTGGGCCATTCTTTCGTCTGTTTCCTTGCGCTACCTCGCTAACGCGGGAGACAGCGACAAAGTATAATAAATAAATATTAGTTGTTATTATTATTACCAATATTGGCATCACTGTTGTGACGATTATGATGATACTGATTTTGATGATGATAATGATAACAATATAATGATAATGATAATGATAATGATAATAATATTAATAATAATAATAATAATAATAATAATAATAATAATAATAATAATAATAATAATAATAATAATGATAATAATAATAATGATGATGATGATAATGATAATAATGATGATGATAATAATAATAATAATAATAATAATAATAATAATAATAATAATAATAATAATAATAATAATAATAATGATAATAATAATAATAATAAGTTTACGTGTATACTTTTAATTGTTCATTTTAGAATCAGATTTTGCAATATGAAATGATTTTGTCATATCCCATTAGGTCAGCAGTTCGATCTAACGGACCCAAAGCTGATAGAGTTCGAGAGGATAATGAAAGATTTGTTCGCCTCAATGGTCCCTTTTTCCGTGCCTGACTTCCTACCATGGATCACTTACATCCTTCCCAAGTACTTTCTGAACCACGTATTCCAGTACGGTTTCTTAGAAGACGCCAAAGAGAGAATCCTACAATTCTTTTTTGTAAGTATGAACCTGTTGTCCCTTGAACCAGTGGAGATTACCGATCGAGATGGTTGGTAAACAGACAACAAGGTGGGTGTATTTTCTAGACTTAGCTAGATTGGAGTTCCAGTTCTAACATAACAAGGATATCACAAAGTTATATCAGTGTTACATAGATAATACGGTATGATACGGTATAGATTTCTTTTGCAACCACTTGTGTAGCTTCATTTACTTACATAATCCGACTGTTTGAATTACACATACCTCGTTTCGCCCCCTCACATTTCCTTGGCTCGTGGCCGACCGTCTTTATATTGCATCCTGTACGTGACATGTAACTCTTATGTAAAAAAAAAAAAAATTCATCATTACTTAGTAGCCTATCAGAGTTGTGTCTGCATCAACGGACGGACAGATAAATCATTATTTTGGGAGACAAGTTTGTCTTCAGCTCAGCGTTATCAATATCATTTCGACTAGATCTTTTCTTACTTAGATAATTTATGTTTGTTAATTGAAATACTTAACTTCTGTGTCATGTAATTATATTGAATCTCATTAACGTGCTGTTGTGTGTATGGTTTCGTTTTGGTAATTCGTATTTCGATTTCCTTTGGCTGGGCTGATTACACAGCTTTAACACGTCTTAGATGTATATTTAGCAGCTCTTAGTCAAGATACAGCAATGAAAAAGATCATAATTATCATCAAGACGCTACTCACTGCTCTGGTATGAACCCAAGTTAATCTAAAAAATATAGGTCATGTGTGAACACTCCCTTCCCCTCCCACTCCCCCCAAACGGAAAGCTATCCAAACTATCATCCCACAACATTTGGCTAAAATTGGCTTGATGATATAAGTTGCATAATGAAATACAAGTGAATGTTGTGAAAGAATATTGTCACTTCACTCTCTGGCCCTTGTGACTTGAGTCATTGATAACAATATAGATTATCGTGTGATACAAACAGTTGACAACACGAACTGTTAGTTAAGTAGTAGTACCTTGAAGGACGTGTATGTTTTCTGAAGATGTTAATTCAAGATTTGATATTGAGTTTCATCCATCTGTACCTTGTTGTATGACCAGTGACTTTGCTCTTTCTTCTGTCCTGATCCTATGGCTTATGTTGTAAACATCTCACGTTCAAGTCGATCGCTTATCAGGCTCATCTCTCTAACGTTAGACTTAGAGCTTAGACGAGTGAAATTTTTTTTCTGTACTCTGTAGCTGATGACATATGAGCTGTAGATACAATGAAAGAAGGCTTAATACCTGACACTGTATGTCAGTAACTGTTCCTCCTCACCTTTGTTCATTGTGCTTTGAGGAAGTCAAAACAGAGCTGAGCCATATATGTTGTCTTAACGCTGTAGCCTGTGTCATGAGGAGGGAGCAAGTGTGTTCCTTGTCTAACGTAAGGTTTACCATACGTGTCACAGAGCGAGATCGAGGAGCACCGTGCTACTTTAGACCGTGACAACCCACGAGACCTGATAGATGGCTACCTGATAGAGATGGATGAGAAGCAGGTTGACCCGGATGTTACCTGCAATGGTGAGTGTCCCCTACATTCAATACAGTGGTAAGTGACCATGGCATTATCTACAGTGGTTAGTGATCCCATCACTACCTGCGGTGATGAGCAGCCCTTATTGCCACTACATTTGATAACATTAACACATACATTTGATAACATTAACACATACATTTGATAACATTAACACATACATTTGACAACATTAACACATACATTTGATAACATTAACACATACATTTGATAACATTAACACATACATTTGATAACATTAACACATACATTTGATAACATTAACACATACCTTTGATAACATTAACACATACATTTGATAACATTAACACATACATTTGATGACATTAACACATACATTTGATAACATTAACACATACATTTGATGACATTAACACATACATTTGATAACATTAACACATACATTTGATAACATTAACACATACATTTGATAACATTAACACATACATTTGATAACATTAACACATACATTTGATAACATTAACACATACATTTGATAACATTAACACATACATTTGATAACATTAACACATACATTTGATAACATTAACACATACATTGATGACATTAACACATACATTTGATGACATTAACACATACATTTGATGACATTAACACATACATTTGATAACATTAACACATACATTTGATAACATTAACACATACATTTGATGACATTAACACATACATTTGATGACATTAACACATACATTTGATAACATTAACACATACATTTGATAACATTAACACATACATTTGATAACATTAACACATAAATTTGATAACATTATCACGTACATTTGATGACATTAACACATACATTTGATAACATTAACACATACATTTGATAACATTAACACATACATTTGACAACATTAACACATAAATTTGATAACATTAACACACATTTGATAACATTAACACATACATTTGATAACATTAACACATACATTTGATAACATTAACACATACATTTGATAACATTAACACATACATTTGATAACATTAACACATACATTTGATAACATTAACACATACATTTGATAACATTAACACATACATTTGATAACATTAACACATACATTTGATAACATTAACACATACATTTGATAACATTAACACATACATTTGATAACATTAACACATACATTTGATAACATTAACACATACATTTGATAACATTAACACATACATTTGATAACATTAACACATACATTTGATGACATTAACACATACATTTGATAACATTAACACATACATTTGATGACATTAACACATACATTTGATAACATTAACACATACATTTGATAACATTAACACATACATTTGATAACATTAACACATACATTTGATAACATTAACACATACATTTGATAACATTAACACATACATTTGATAACATTAACACATACATTTGATGACATTAACACATACATTTGATGACATTAACACATACATTTGATAACATTAACACATACATTTGATAACATTAACACATACATTTGATAACATTAACACATACATTTGATAACATTAACACATACATTTGATAACATTAACACATACATTTGATAACATTAACACATACATTTGATAACATTAACACATACATTTGATAACATTAACACATACATTTGATGACATTAACACATAGAAATAACTCGTTTTTATTAAAAATTTCTATTTTTGAATCTTTATTGTGAAAGTCGGAATTTCCAGAGACTTACAATTTCAGAAGTAAGATCAGGTTGACTGACTGGTTAACTAAGCCTAACCCATTGTCAAACTCTTTAAGGCTGACAACGTCATTTTCGAACCTCCAGTGTTGACTGGAAACATCTTCTTCAAGATAATTCTAAGACCATACAAGCTCCCACAGAAGGAATGGTGTTTGCCATTCCTGACCATAAAAGCAATACTGTTTTATTTACAGTGAATATCTGGTTCAGGATTCTTAAATATTTTTGTATTAAACCCCCTTATCCTTTGTGTAGGGCCACTGCAGACTTCGAGGTTGCAGCACAATTAGAAGCAGGAAAAAATTGAGTCCTTCGGAACATGAAGTTCCTCGACTACTCTGCACGGCTTATCAACTACTGACAATGATACAGAGTCGTCCAGGGTGATTGGTCACTCATAGTGTAACCTCAAGTGGGCCAAACTTGGTGACACTTGTACAAAAAATATATAGTAAGGACCCTTACTATGTGTAGCACTCATAGACGACACCACGTGAGACACTGTCAGACGGTTCTATGTGAACCACGATCAACCTACAATGTGTGAGACACTGTTAGACGATACTACGTGAACCACGATCAGTCACCATTATGTGAGAATCTGTCAGACGATACTATGTGAACCACAATCGATTAACACTGTGAGACACTATCAGACGATACCACGTGAACCTCGATCAATCAACAATTTATGAGACACTGTCAGACGATAATATGAGAACCACAATCAACCAATACCATGTGAGACACTATCAGATGATGCTCTATAAACCATGATCAACCAGCACTGTGTAAACCACCGTAAGACGATAAAAAGTGAACAACGATCAACCAACACTATGAAATACAGTGTCAGACGATACCATGTGAACTACGATCAACCAACACTATGAGATACTGTCAGGAGACATAATACTATCAACCAACACTATGAGATACTCTGTCAGACGATACCATGTGAACCGAGACACTGTCAGGAGACACAATATGAACAATGTGAGACTGTGTCAGAAGACATAATATGAACAATGTGAGACAGTGTCAGAGACATAATATGAACAATGTGAGACTGTCAGAAGACATAATATGAACAATGTGAGACAGGTGTCAGGAGACATAATATGAACAATGTGAAACAGTGTCAGGAGACATAATATGAACAATGTGAGACTGTCAGAAGACATAATATGAACAATGTGAGACGCTGTCAGGAGACATAATATGAACAATGTGAGACACTGTCAGTAGACATAATATGAACAATGTGAGACAGTGTCAGAAGACATAATATGAACAATGTGAGACAGTGTCAGAGGACATAATATGAACAATGTGAGACAGTGTCAGAAGACATAATATGATCAATGTGAGACAGTGTCAGAAGACAAAATATGAACAATGTGAGACACTGTCAGTAGACATAATATGAACAATGTGAGACGCTGTCAGAAAACATAATATGAACAACGTGAGACACTGTCAGATGACATAATATGAACAATGTGAGACTGTCAGAAGACATAATATGAACAATGTGAGACAGTGTCAGAAGACATAATATGAACAATGTGAGACAGTGTCAGGAGACATAGTATGAACAATGTGAGATTGTCAGTAGACAGAATATGGACAATGTGAGACACTGTGAGGAGACATAATATGAAAAATGTGAGACTGTCAGAGGACATGATATGAACAATGTGAGACAGTGTCAGAAGACCTAAAATGAACAATGTGAGACACTTGTCAGAAGACATAATATGAATAATGTGAGACACTTGTCAGAAGACATAATATGAACAATGTGAGACAGTGTCAGTAGACATAATATGAACAATGTGAGACAGTGTCAGAAGACATGATATGAACAATGTGAGACACTTATCAGAAGACATAATATGAACAATGTGAGACACTGTCAGGAGACATAATATGAACAATGTGAGACAGTGTCAGAAGACATAATATGAACAATGTGAGACACTTGTCAGAAGACATAATATGAACAATGTGAGACAGTGTCAGAGGACATAATATGAACAATGTGAGACACTGTCAGAGGACATAATATGAACAATGTGAGACACTCTCAGAAGACATAATATGAGCAATGTGAGACTCAGAAGACATAATATGATCAATGTGAGACTGTAAGTTGATATAATATGAACAATGTGAGACTGTCAGTAGACATAATATGAACAATGGGAGACTGTCAGTAAACATCTTATGAACAATGTGAGACAGTGTCAGGAGACATAATATGAACAATGTGAGACTGTGTCAGGAGACATAATATGAACAATGTGAAACACTGTCAGAAGACATAATATGAACAATGTAAGAATGTCAGAAGACATAATATGAACAATGTGAGACAGTGTCAGAAAACAAAATATGAACAATGTGAGACAGTGCCAGGAGACATAATATGAACAATGTGAGACTGTCAGTAGACATAATATGAACTATGTGAGACAGTGTCAGGAGACATAATATGAACAATGTGAGACAGTGTCAGAAGACATAATATGAACAATGTGAGACAGTGTCAGAAGACATAATATGAACAATGTGAGACACTGTCAGAAGACATAATATGAACAATGTGAGTGTCAGAAGACATAATATGAACAATGTGAGACAGTGTCAGAAGACATGATATGAACAATGTGAGACACTGTCAGGAGACATAATATGAACAATGTGAGACAATGTCAGTAGACATGATATGAACAATATGAGACAGTGTCAGGAGACATAATATGAACAATGTGAGACTGTCAGAAGACATGATATGAACAATGTGAGACAGTGTCAGAGGACCTAAAATGAACAATGTGAGACACTGCCGAAAGACATAATATGACCAATGTGAGTGTCAGAAGACATACTATGACCAATGTGAGACAGTGTCAGAAGACATAATATGAACAATGTGAGACACTGTCAAGAGACATAATATGAACAATGTGAGACACTGTCACAAGACATAATAAGAACAATGTGAGACACTGTCAGTAGACATAATATGAACAATGTGAGACTGTCAGAATACATAATATGTACAATGTGAGACTGTTAGTAGACATAATATGAACAATGTGAGACTGTCAGTAGACATAATATGAACAATGTGAGACTGTCAGTAGACATAATATGAAGAATGTGAGACACTGTCAGGAGACATAATATGAACAATGTGAGACCTAAAATGAACAATGTGAGAAACTGTCAAAAGACATAATATGACCAATGTGAGTGTCAGAAGACATAATATGACCAATGTGAGACAGTGTCAGAAGACATAATATGGATAATGTGAGACACTGTCAAGAGACATAATATGAACAATGTGAGACAGTGTCAGTAGACATAATATGAACAATGTGAGACAGTGTCAGGAGACATAGTATGAACAATGTGAGGCAGTGTCAGACGACATAATATGAACAATGTGAGACTGTGTCACGAGACATAATATGAACAATGTGTAACACTGTCAGAAGACATAATATGAACAATGTGAGACAATGTCAGGAGACATAATATGAACAATATGAGACACTGTGAGGAGACATAATATGAACAATGTGAGACACTGTCAGGAGACATAATATGAACAATGTGAGACACTGTCAGAAGACATAATATGAACAACGTGAGACACTCAGACATAATATGAACAATGTGAGACACTCAGACAATATGAACAATGTGAGACTCTGTCAGAAGATATAATATGAACAATGTGAGACACTGTCAGAAGACGTAATATGAACAATGTGAGACACTGTCAGAAGATATAATATGAACAATGTGAGACACTGTCAGAAGACATAATATGAAGAATGTGAGTGTCAGAAGACATAATATGAACAACGTAAGACACTGTCAGCAGACATTATATGAACAAAGTGAGACACTGTCAGAAGCCATAATATGAACAATGTGAGTCACTTTCAGGAGACATGATATGAACAATGTGAGACACTGTCAGGAGACATAATATGAACAATGTGAGTGTCAGAAGACATAATATGAACAATGTGAGACAGTGTCAGAAGACATAATATGAACAATGTGAGACACTGTCAAGAGACATAATATGAACAATGTGAGACAGTTTCAGAAGACATAATATGAACAATGTGAGACAGTGTCGGGAGACATAATATGAACAATGTGAGACTGTCAGAAGACATAATATGAACAATGTGAGACTGTCAGAAGACATAATATGAACAATGTGAGACAGTCAGGAGACTTAATATGAACAATGTGAGACACTGTCAGGAGACATAATATGAACAATGTGAGACTGTCAGTAGACGTAATATGAACACTGTGAGACACTGTCAGGAGACATAATATGAACAATGTGAGACAGTGTCAGAAGATATGATATGAACAATGTGACACACTGTCAGAAGACTTAATATGAACAATGTGAGACACTGTCAGAAGACATAATTAAATGTGAGACAGTCAGAGACATATAAACATGTGAGATGTAACATATATACAATGTGAATTCAGAGAATAAAAACAATGTAGACTGTCAGAGACATAAATGAAATGAGACGAAATAATAGAAAGTACAGTCAGACATTGAAAATGTAACGTCAAGATATTAACATGATAACATATATGACATATAGTATATGAACAATTGAGATGTCAAAGATAGACAATGGGCTAGACTAAACATGTAGACATGTCAGAGAATATATACATTAGACTGTAAATATTGAAATTGGTGTGACATATATGACAAGTGCTAGATGAACGAATATGAACAATGTGAGACACTGTCAGAAGACATAATATGAACAATGTGAGACACTGTCAGAGACATAATATGAACAATGTGAGACTGTCAGTAGACTGATTATGAACAATGTGAGACCAGTAAGACATATATGAACAATGTGAGACACTGTCAGAGACATAATATGAACAATGTGAGACACTGTCAAGAGACATAATATGAACAATGTGAGACAGTGTTAGAAGACATTATATGAACAATGTGAGACAGTGTCAGAAGACATAATATGAACAATGTGAGACTGTGTCAGGAGACATAATATGAACAATGTGAAACACTGTCAGAGGACATAATGTGAATAATGTGAGACAATGTCAGGAGACATAATTTGAACAATATGAGACACTGTCAGGAGACATAATATGAACAATGTGAGACACTGTTAGGAGACATAATATGAACAATGTGAGACACTGTCAGAAGACATAATATGAACAATGTGAGGCACTCAGACATAATATGAACAATGTGAGACACTGTCAGAAGACATAATATGAACAATGTGAGACACTGTCAGGAGACATAATATGAACAATATGAGACTGTCAGAAGACATAATATGAACAACGTAAGGCACTGTCAGCAGACATTATAAGAACAAAGTGAGACACTGTCAGAAGCCATAATATGAACAATGTGAGACACTTTCAGGAGACATATAGAACAAGTGAGACATGTCAGAAGACATAATATGAACAATGTGAGATCATAGAAAATATGACAGTGAGACATCAGAAATATGAACAATGTGAGACAGTGTCAGAAGACATAATATGAACAATGTGAGACACTGTCAGAAGACATAATATGAACAATGTGAGACACTGTCAGAGACATAATATGAACAATGTGAGACACTGTCAGAAGACATAATATGAACAATGTGAGACACTGTCAGAGACATAATATGAACAATGTGAGACATGTCAGAAGACATTTATGAACAATGTGAGACATGTCAGAAGACATAATATGAACAATGTGAGACTGTCAGAAGACATAATATGAACAATGTGAGACACTGTCAGTAGACATAATATGAACAATGTGAGACACTGTCAGAGACATAATATGAACAATGTGAGACTGTCAGAAGACATAATATGAACAATGTGAGACACTGTCAGAGACATAATATGAACAATGTGAGACACTGTCAGTAGACATAATATGAACAATGTGAGACAGTGTCAGAAGACATAATATGAACAATGTGAGACACTGTCAGTAGACATAATATGAACAATGTGAGACTGTCAGAAGACATAATATGAACAATGTGAGACTGTCAGGAGACATAATATGAACAATGTGAGACTGTCAGAAGACATAATATGAACAATGTGAGACCTGTCAGAGACATAATATGAACAATGTGAGACACTGTCAGAAGACATAATATGAACAATGTGAGACAGTGTCAGAAGACATAATATGAACAATGTGAGACTGTCAGAAGACATAATATGAACAATGTGAGACTGTCAGAAGACATAATATGAACAATGTGAGACACTGTCAGAAGACATAATATGAACAATGTGAGACAGTGTCAGAGACATAATATGAACAATGTGAGACAGTGTCAGAAGACATAATATGAACAATGTGAGACAGTGTCAGAAGACATAATATGAACAATGTGAGACTGTCAGGAGACATAATATGAACAATGTGAAACATTGTCAGATGACATATGAACAATGTGAGACACTGTCAGGAGACATAATATGAACAATGTGAACACTGTCAGGAGACATAATATGAACAATGTGAGACACTGTCAGTAGACAGATATGAACAATGTGAGACAGTGTCAGAAGACATAATATGAACAATGTGAGGCACTCAGACATAATATGAACAATGTGAGACACTGTCAGAAGACATAATATGAACAATGTGAGACACTGTCAGAGACATAATATGAACAATGTGAGACAGTGTCAGAAGACATAATATGAACAATGTGAGACACTGTCAGAGAACATAATATGAACAATGTGAGACATTGTCAGAACATAATAATGAACAATGTGAGACACTGTCAGGAGACAGTATATGAACAATGTGAGACAATGTCAGTAGACATATATGAACAATGTGAGACCACTGTCAGGAGACATAATATGAACAATGTGAGACACTGTCAGGAGACATAATATGAACAATGTGAGACAGTCAGAAGACATAATATGAAGAATGTGAGACACTGTCAGAAGACATAATATGAACAATGTGAGACAGTGTCCGAAGACATAATATGAACAATGTGAGACAGTGTCAGGAGACATAAATGAACAATGTGAGACTGTCAGAAGATATAATATGAACAATGTGAGACTGTCAGTAAACATAATATGAACAATGTGAGACATTGTCAGAAGACATGATATGAACAATGTGAGACAGTGGGAGAAGACATAATATGAACAATGTGAGACAGTGTTAGAAGACATAATATGAACAATGTGAGACAGTGTCAGAAGACATAATATGAACAATGTGAGACTGTGTCAGGAGACATAATATGAACAATGTGAAACACTGTCAGAAGACATAATATGAACAATGTGAGACAATGTCAGGAGACATAATATGAACAATATGAGACACTGTCAGGAGACATAATATAAACAATGTGAGACACTGTCAGGAGACATAATATGAACAATGTGAGACACTGTCAGAAGACATAATATGAACAAAATGAGACAATCAGACATAATATGAACAATGTGAGACACTGTCAGAAGACATAATATAAACAATGTGAGACACTGTCAAGAGACATAATATGAATAATGTGAGTGTCAGAAGACATAATATGAACAATGTAAGACACTGTCAGCAGACATTTTATGAACAAAGTGAGACACTGTCAGAAGCCATAATATGAACAATGTGAGACACTTTCAGGAGACATGATATGAACAATGAGACACTGTCAGTAGACATGATATGAACAAAGTGCGACAGTGTCAGAAGACATAATATGAACAATGTGAGACACTGTCAGGAGACATAATATGAACAATGTGAGACAGTCAGAAGACATAATATGAACAATGTGAGACAGTGTCAGAAGACATAATATGAACAATGTGAGACACTGTCAGAAGAAATAATATGAACAATGTGAGACACTGTCAGAAGACATAATATGAACAATGTGAGACACTTTCAGAAGACATAATATGAACAATGTGAGACCCTGTCAGGAGACATAATATGAACAAAGTGAAACATTGTCAGATGACATAATATGAACAATGTGAGACATGTGTCAGAGACAATAGACATGTGAACACTGTCAGAACAAACATGAACAATGTGGACATTCAGAAGACATATTAACAATGTGAACGAAGACATGATCAATGACAATGTGAACATGTGAGAAATATAAAAAGTGAGTCAGAGAGACATCACATGAACAATGTGAGACATGTCAGCCAACACATGTAGACATGTGAGACACTGGTCATATAGAACAATGTGAACATTCAGAGACACATGAACATGTGAACATGGTCAGAGACAACGAACCCTGTAGACACTCAGTCAAAAACAGTGAACTGTCAGAAGACACCATGAACATGAGACGACCATGTGGCATGAAGCAACACCATGTGATACATGGTCAGACAACACCATGCAATACATGGTCAGACGACACCATGTGAGACATGGTCAAGAACAACATGTGATACATGGTCAGACAACACCATGCAATACATGGTCAGACGACGCTTTGTGAGACATGGTCAAGCAACACCATGTGATACATGGTCAGACAACACCATGCAATACATGGTCAGACGACACTATGTGAGACATGGTCAAGCAACACCATGTGATACATGGTCAGACAACACCATGCAATACATGGTCAGACGACACCATGTGAGACATAGTCAAGCAACACCATGTGATACATGGTCAGACAACACCATGCAATACATGGTCAGACGACACCATGTGAGACATGGTCAGACGACACCATGTGATACATGGTCAGACAACACCATGCAATACATGGTCAGACGACACCATGTGAGACATGGTCAAGCAACACCATGTGATACATGGTCAGACAACACCATGCAATACATGGTCAGACGACACTATGTGAGACATGGTCAAGCAACACCATGTGATACATGGTCAGACAACACCATGCAATACATGGTCAGACGACACTATGTGAGACATGGTCAAGCAACACCATGTGATACATGGTCAGACAACACCATGCAATACATGGTCAGACGACACCATGTGAGACATAGTCAAGCAACACCATGTGATACATGGTCAGACAACACCATGCAATACATGGTCAGACGACACCATGTGAGACATAGTCAAGCAACACCATGTGATACATGGTCAGACAACACCATGCAATACATGGTCAGACGACACCATGTGAGACATAGTCAAGCAACACCATGTGAGACATGGTCAGACAACACCATGCAATACATGGTCAGACGACACTATGTGAGACATAGTCAGACGCCAGTTATGACAGTGTCACTAGGGTTGTCATTATTCATTATGACTGACACGCCGGGTTCGATGCCTATGTGTTATACATTGTTAAATATTCTCACCACTTCCAGACACAGACTTGAGCATCTTGATCCTGGACCTGTTCCTGGGCGGGGGTGAGTCGACCAAGGGCATCCTCGTGTGGATGTCCTACTACTTGGCCACCTACCCCGAGGTGCAGCGGAGAATGCAGGAGGAGGTGGACGAAGTGCTCCCGAAGGGTACCCTGGCCACTCTCGAGGACAGGATCAGGTAACACTCCAGCCTCATTCCTCGACAAGTATTTCTCGACCTTATATAGAAACATTATACCCAATGTATCCCGGGGAATGCAATGGTCTTTTGTTACACACATTCACACACACACACACACACACACACACACACACACACACACACACACACACACACGGGTGCCATATATGAGAACAGTTGACTGAGCGTACGTACTGGTCGCTGATACTAACTCTCTTTCAACATTTTACTTATTGTTTTTGTATGACCAACTGTATCTCATCTCTGAAGAATAGTTTATGAGTTGAAAAGTAAGGTCTTTCTGAACTTGTCTATTGACTCAGAGAACATGTTTTTCTTCCCTTTAACATGTAACATATAAAAGCCTTATAGATGTTCGCAATTGAGCAAGCTTATAATGTTCACAACGAGGCATGATAGGCTTATATATGTTCACTGTGAAGCATGATATAATATTATAGATGTTCAAACTGAAGCAATACATAATAGGCTTATAGATGTTTACAATTGAGCAAGCTTATAATGTTCACAACGAAGCTTATATATGTTCATTGTGAATCATGATATAACAGGTTTATAGATGTTCAAACTGAAGCAATACATAATAGGCTTATAGATGTTCACAACTGAGCAAAATACAACAAGCTTGTAGGTGTTCACAAAAGAAGCATGATTTAACAAACATATAGATACTCACACTGAAACATGATAGAACAGGCTTTTAAATGTTCACAATGAAGCATGATATAGCAGGCTTCTACATGCCCATGATGAAGCATGACATAACAGACAAAATATTCACAATGAAGTATGATAGGCAGGTTATAAATGTTGACAATGAAGCATGATGTAACAAGCCTATAAATGCTCATAATGAAGCATGATAAAACAGGATAATAAATGTTCACAATGAAGCATGATATGACAGGCCCATAGGTGCCCACATTGAACCATGAAATAACAGGCTCGTAGATGTTCAGAATGAAGCATGATATATAACAAGCTTATAGATGCTCACAATGAAGCATGATATATAACAAGCTTATAGATGCTCACAATGAAGCATGATGTATAACAAGATTATAGATGCTCACAATGAAGCTTGATTTAGAAGGCTTATAAATGTTCACAATGAAACATGATATAGCAGGCTTACAGATGCACATAATGAGGTATGATATAGCAGAATGAAATATCCTTTGGCGATAATACACTGTCACAATTTGTGTATCAGTACATATATCTCTGCTACACTTGTACAGTAAGTAATAGCCAGCCTTCCTTCCTCGTTGTTGACGTCCAGACTGCCGTACACGGAGGCTGTGTTGCACGAAGTCCTTCGCAAGTCCTCCCTGGTCAACCTGGGCGTCCAGCATGTGGCCGTTAGAGACACTGAACTGGGCGGCTACATCATCCCCAAGGTAAGATATTTTCTTGTGGTCTCTTACGTAGTTACATTTAGACGACATCATCTCCAAGATAAGTTATTTTCTTGTAGTCTATGACTCAGTTACGTTTTAATTACATAATCCTTAGTTACGTTTTGATTACATAATCCCTAGGTAACTTATTTTCTTGTGGTCTGTTAGTTACTCTTCGATTGTATCATCCCTAAGCTATTTTGTGTGATCTGTTACCTGGTTCCAATTGGATTACATCATTGCTAAGGTAAGTCATTTTCTTCTGGTCAGTTACTTAGTTACATTTGCATAACATCCCCAAGATAAACTATTTTATTGTTGTCTGTTCCATAGTTACATTTGGATTACATCATCCCCAAGAGGTTTCTTGTGGTCTGTTACTGAATTACATTTGTATCCCCCAGGACAAACTCTCTCTCCTGTTTCTGTAGTCTTACAAATTTTTATCCTGGATATAGGCTCCCGTCCTCGGTTTATTGGTTTGTTAGCTTCCTCAAACCTTCCCGTCCTTTCTTTTATATTCTTCTTTTCTACCCTTCCTAAGCTAGGCTTCCATCGTCTGGTTTATGTGTTGTTAGCATTCCAAGGTAGGTTTCCCATCCTCTGGTTTATGGTTTATTAGCCCTCCCAAGCTAGGCTTCTCGTTCTCTGGTTTATGGTTTGTTAGCCTCCCATGCTAATCTTCTCGTTCTCTGGTTTATGTTTTGTTAGCCTCCCCAAGCAAGGTTTCCCATCCTCTGTTTTATATAAGGTTTGTTAGCCTCTTCTAGCTCGGCTTCTCATCCTCTGATTTATATAGAGGTTTATTAGCCTCCCCAAGTTAGGTTTTTCTCCTCTGGTAAATTTATGGCTTGTTAGCCTTCTTCCCAAGCTAGGCTTCCCATCCTTTGGTTTATGATTTGTTAACCTCTCCAAGCTAGGCTTCTCGTTATCTGGTTTATGGTGTGTTAGTCTCTCAAGCTAGGCTTTTCTCCTCTGGTTTATGGTTTGTTAACCTCTCCAAGCTAGGTTCTCGTCCTCTCGTTTATGATTTGTTAACCTCCCAAGTTAGACTTCCCGCCGTTGGTTTATGGTTTGTTAGCCATCTTAGCTTGGCTTCCCGTACGCTGTTTTAGGTTTGTAATTTCTAAAAATAGGCTTTTCGTCGTCTGCTTTACGGTTTGGTAGCCATCCTAGCTAGTCTTCCCGTAGTCTGCTTTATAGTTTGTTACCCAGGCTAGGTTTCCCGTCCTTTGTTTTATGGCGTGTTATCCCCAAGCTAGGCTTTCCGTTCTCTATTTCATGGTTTGTAAGCATCTCCAAGCTGTGCTTTCCGTCCTCTGGTTAATGTTTTCTTAACCTTCCCACGTTCTCTGTTTGTAATATGTATTACACTTACATTCACTTACAATGTGAAAACTGTCCTCACCCTGTGTTTTGTTGATTAAATATATATTCATAGTCTCGGCTGTCAGCATTGCTACTTATTTGATAATGATAAAGAGAACAACTCGTATTTCTTCAGACAGAAAACGCAGAATATGTGGATCAGTTGACATGAGTGTACATACATAATGTTCGTCTTCACTGATGCCATCCATCATGACCCACAGGGTTTAATCATAAGCTCTGCGGCAGAGACGATGCACCACAATCCTCACTACTGGGATCGTCCCGATGAGTTCCTCCCGGAGCGTTGGCTGGATCATGAGGGCAAGTTTACCAACAGCAAGAAGGAGGGGTTTCTGCCCTTTGGCGTTGGTAAGTTATCTTACTCAGGATGGAGGATTTGTGTCTTTACTAACCCCTTGCTGTTATTATTCTATATTTTCTTTTGCATTTATCATCTATTTTCTATTTTTTCTCTCTCTTTTTTTGGTGTGGGATACTTTGACCCAAAAGCTCTCAGTTGTACTCTAAGGGCATCATTAAGATTAGGCAGTCTTACGAAACCATCAGGTGTTTTCCTACTACCTAAACTTTATCATATACCTTGCACAGCCCATAGCAAACTGGACAGATATAGAACACCTCATAACCTCAAGAGAGGCTGTTCATCTTATTAGTTTGTCAGTCAAACATTCCATATCCTATCAGGTTCCAAGCACTGAGTAGTTATCCCCTCTATCAACTTTATCTGGTAAAAAAGAATAATTCTGATTAATGATTCCTTTTTAGTGTAATTAATTCGTTTTCAGTTGTAAACATAGAAATTGGAAACATTGCTAAGTCTTGCCATTTTATCATTTACAAGTATTTATCCTATATTAGTGATAAGGCATGCAACTGTCATTTTCTCCGTGTATCTCTGCGTACTTTTCATGTCCTTTCATTATAATTTTCGCCCCTCCGCCTTCCCATCTCGCACACCATTCCTATACCCCATAGCTCTTCCACTGACTGAGTGCAATATTACTCGTCTCGCCTATTTCTGAATGTCTTTCATTGCACTTTATCTAATCAGCGCCTTCTTACCTGTAATTTTACTTTAGCAACAACCATGTTTCCTAGTAAAATAATCTTCATTCCTGCTTCCTGATTACATTTTTGTCACAAACTACTCCTCCAAGGCTAGTCTTTTTCCACTGTAGCTTTTTACCTCACTTCAAAGATATATGTTTCTCTGCCTTCCATTTCCAGTTCTCCCAAGATCCTTATTTCAGTAACTGTTATACTTATACACTAAACTAATTAACTTTTCTTTCAGAAATATAGAGGTAACATTCTTTGTTTTCTATGCATCTCTGTCTACTCGAAGTTTTAATGTCTTCACTACTCTGTCTTCAGAGTAACTTCTACAAACTTTAATTTTATATTCACTACAAAACATACACTTGCAAGGCCACATATCTCCATTCATTCACTCTGTAATCTCACATTACACTTTTTCAGGGAATTCTCTCACCTTCACAATTACCTTTCTATATATGTATATATATATATATATATATATATATATATATATATATATATATATATATATATATATATATATATATATATATATATATATATATATATATATATATATATATATATATCCTTAGGGATGGGGGAGAAAGAATACTTCCCACGTATTCCCTGCGTGTCGTAGAAGGCGACTAAAAGGAAAGGAAGCGGGGGGATGGAAATCCTCCTCTCTCGTTTTTAATATTCCAAAAGAAGGAACAGAGAAGGAGGCCAAGTGAGGATATTCCTCAAAGGCTCAGTCCTCTGTTCTTAACGCTACCTCGCTAACGCGGGAAATGGCGAATAGTATGAATATATATATATATATATATATATATATATATATATCCCTGGGGATAGGGGAGCAAGAATACTTCCCACGTATTCCCTGCGTGTCGTAGAAGGCGACTAAAAGGGGAGGGAGCGGGGGGCTGGAAATCCTCCCTTCTCGTTTTTTTTTTTAATTTTCCAAAAGAAGGAACAGAGAATTGGGCCAGGTGAGGGTAGTCCCTCAAAGGCCCAGTCATCTGTTCTTAACGCTACCTCGCTAATGCGGGAAATGGCGAATAGTTTAAAAGAAAGAAAGAAAATATATATATATATATATATATATATATATATATATATATATATATATATATATATATATATATATATATATATATATATACAAAGTGTTTTAGATATCTGGGAGTGGATCTGGCAGCGGATGGAACCATGGAAGCGGAAGTGGATCATAGGGTGGGGGAGGGGGCGAAATCCTGGGAGCCTTGAAGAATGTTTGGAAGTCGAGAACATTATCTCGGAAAGCAAAAATGTGTATGTTTGAAGGAATAGTGGTTCCAACAATTTTGTATGGTTGCGAGGCGTGGACTATGGATAGAGTTGTGCGCAGGAGGGTGGATGTGCTGGAAATGAGATGTTTGAGGACAATGTGTGGTGTGAGGTGGTTTGATCGAGTAAGTAACGAAAGGGTAAGAGAGATGTGTGGAAATAAAAAGAGCGTGTTTGAGAGAGCAGAAGAGGGTGTTTTGAAATGGTTTGGGCACATGGAGAGAATGAGTGAGGAAAGATTGGCCAAGAGGATATATGTGTCGGAGGTGGAGGGAACGAGGAGAAGAGGGAGACCAAATTGGAGGTGGAAAGATGGAGTGAAGAAGATTTTGTGTGATCGGGGCCTGAACATGCAGGAGGGTGAAAGGAGGGCAAGGAGTAGAGTGAATTGGATCGATGTGGTATACCGGGGTTGACGTGCTGTCAGTGGATTGAATCAGGGCATGTGAAGCGTCTGGGGTAAACCATGGAAAGCTGTGTAGGTATGTATATTTGCATGTGTGGACGTGTATGTATATACATGTGTATGGGGGTGGGTTGGGCCATTTCTTTCGTCTGTTTCCTTGCGCTACCTCGCAAACGCGGGAGACAGCGACAAAGCAAAAAAAAAAATATATATTATTTATATATTATATTTTGCTTTGTCGCTGTCTCCCGCGTTAGCGAGGTAGCGCAAGGAAACAGAAGAGAGAATGGCCCAACCCGCCCACATACACATGTATATACATACACGTCCACATACGCAACTATACATACCTATACATCTCAATGTACACATATATATACACACACAGACATATACATATATACACATGTACATAATTCATACTGTCTGCCTTTATTTGTTCCCATCGCCACCTCGCCACACATGGAATAACAACCCCCTCCCCCCTCATGTGTGCGAGGTAGCGCTAGGAAAGACACCAAAGGCCCCATTCGTTCACACTCAGTCTCTAGCTGTCATGTAATAATGCACCGAAACCACAGCTCCCTTTCCACATCCAGGCCCCAAACACTTTCCATGGTTTACCCCAGACGCTTCACATGCCCTGGTTCAATCCATTGACAGCACGTCGACCCCGGTATACCACATCGTTCCAATTCACTCTATTCTTTGCATGCCTTTCACCCTCCTGCATGTTCAAGCCCCGATCACTCAAAATCTTTTTCACTCCATCTTTCCACCTCCAATTTGGTCTCCCACTTCTCTCGTTCCCTCCACCTCTGACACATATATCCTCTTGGTCAATCTTTCCCCACTCATTCTCTCCATGTGCCCAAACCATTTCAAAACACCCTCTTCTGCTCTCTCCACCACACTCTTTTTATTTCCACACATCTCTCTCACCCTTACATTACTTACTCGATCAAACCACCTCACACCACATATTGTCCTCAAACATCTCATTTCCAGCACATCCATCCTCCTGCGCACAACTCTATCCATAGCCCACGGCTCGCAACCATACAACATTGTTGGAACCACTATTCCTTCAAACATACCCATTTTTGCTTTCCGAGAAAATGTTCTCGACTTCCATACATTCTTCAAGGCTCCCAGAATTTTTGCCCCCTCCCCCACCCTGTGATTCACTTCCGCTTCCATGGTTCCATCCGCTGCCAGAACCACTCCCAGATATCTAAAATACTTTACTTCCTCCAGTTTTTCTCCATTCAAACTTATCTTCCAATTGACTTGACCCTCAACCCTACTGTACCTAATAACCTTGCTCTTATTCACATTTACTCTTAACTTTCTTCTTTCACACACTTTACCAAACTCAGTCACCAGCTTCTGCAGTTTCTTACAAGAATCAGCCACCAGCGCTGTATCATCAGCGAACAACAACTGACTCACTTCCCAAGCTCTCTCATCCACAACAGACTGCATACTTGCCCCTCTTTACTAAACTCTTGCATACACCTCCCTAACAACCCCATCCATAAACAAATTAAACAACCATGGGGACATCACACACCCCTGCCGCAAACCTACATTCACTGAGAACCAATCACTTTCCTCTCTTCCTACACGTACACATGCCTTACATCCTCGTTAAAAACTTTTCACTGCTTCTAACAACTTGCCTCCCACACCATATATTCTTAAAACGTTCCACAGAGCATCTCTATCAACTCTATCATATGCCTTCTCCAGATCCATAAATGCTACATACAAATCCATTTGTTTTTCTAAGTATTTCTCACATACATTCTTCAAAGCAAACACCTGATCCTCACATCCTCTACCACTTCTGAAACCACACTGCTCTTCCCCAATCTGATGCTGTGTATATAATTTACTAGGAATACTCAACAAATCTATACCTCTGTAATTTGAGCACTAACTCTTATCCCCTTTGCCTTTGTACAATGGCACTATGCAAGCATTCCGCCACTCCTCAGGCACCTCACCATGAATCATACATACACTGAATAACCTTACCAACCAGTCAACAATACAGTCACCCCCTTTTTTAATAAATTCCACTGCAATACCATCCAAACCTGCTGCTTTGCCGGCTTTCATCTTCCGTAAAGCTTTTACTACCTCTTCTCTATTTACCAAATCATTTTCCCTAACCCTCTCACTTTGCACATCACCTCGACCAAAACACCCTATATCTGCCACTCTATCATCAAACACATTCAACAAACCTTCAAAATACTCACTCTATCTCCTTCTCACATCACCACTACTTGTTATCACCTCCCCATTAGCGCCCTTCACTGAAGTTCCCATTTGCTCCCTTGTCTTACGCACTTTATTTACCTCCTTCCAAAACATCTTTTTATTCTCCCTGAAATTTAATGATACTCTCTCACCCCAACTCTCATTTGCCCTCTTTCTCACCTCTTGCACCTTTCTCTTGACCTCCTGCCTCTTTCTTTTATACCTCTCCCACTCATTTGCACTATTTCCTTGCAAAAATCATTCAAATGCCTCTTTCTTCTCTTTCACTTCTTCTTCCCACCACTCACCACCTTTTCTAATCAGCCCACCTCCCACGTTTCTCATGCCACAAGCATCTTTTGCGCAAGCCATCACTGCTTCCCTAAATACATCCCATTCCTCCCCCACTCCCCTTACCTCCTTTGTTCTCACCTTTTTCCATTCTCTACTCAGTCTCTCCTGGTACTTCCTCACACAAGTCTCCTTCCCAAGCTCACTTACTCTCACCACTCTCTTCACCCCAACATTCTCTCTTCTTTTCTGAAAACCCCCACAAATCTTCACCTTCGCCTCCACAAGATAATGATCAGACATACCTCCAGTTGCACCTCTCAGCACATTAACATCCAGAAGTCTCTCTTTCGTGCGTCTATCAATTAACACGTAATCCAATAACGTTCTCTGGCCATCTCTCCTACTTACATACGTATACTTATGTATATCTCGCTTTTTAAACCAGGTATTCCCAATCACCAGTCCTTTTTCAGCACATAAATCTACAAGCTCTTCACCATTTCCATTTACAACACTGAACACTCCATGTATACCAATTATTCCCTCAACTGCCACATTACTCACCTTTGCATTCAAATCACCCATCACTATAACCCGGTCTTGTGCATCAAAACCACTAACACACTCATTCAGCTGCTCCGAAAACACTTGCCTCTCATGATCTTTCTTCTCATGCCCAGGTGCATATGCACCAATAATCACCCATCTCTCTCCATCAACTTTCAGTTTTACCCATATCAATCTAGAATTTACTTTCTTACACTCTATCACATACTCCCACAACTCCTGATTCAGGAGTAGTGCTACTCCTTCCCTTGCTCTTGTCCTCTCACTAACCCCTGACTTTACTCCCAAGACATTCCCAAACCACTCTTCCCCTTTACCCTTTAGCTTCGTTTCATTCAGAGCCAAAACATCCAGGTTCCTTTCCTCAAACATACTACCTATCTCTCCTTTTTTTCTCATCTTGGTTACATCCACACACATTTAGACACCCCAATCTGAGCCTTCGAGGAGGATGATCACTCCTCGCGTGACTCCTTCTTCTGTTTCCCCTTTTAGAAAGTTAAAATACAAGGAGGGGAGGGTTTCTGGCCCCCCGCTCCCGTCCCCTTTAGTCGCCTTCTACGACACGTGAGGAATGCGTGGGAAGTATTCTTTCTCCCCTATCCCCAGGGATATATATATATATATATATATATACATATATATATATATATATATATATATATATATATATATATATATATATATATATATATATATATATATATATATATATATATATATATATATATATATATATATATATATATATATATATATATATATATATATATATATATATATATATATATATATATATATATATATATATATATATATTATATTATTTATATTTTTATTTATATATATTTATTATAATATTTATCCTATATCCCCTTTTTGCGAGGTAGGAAATGAAACAGACGAAGAAAGTGGCCAAGCACTTTCGATAAATGTACACATCAAAGCACAAGAGAAAGTCATATATACCGAAAGATGACACAACGCCATTTAGGTTCCAGCTACGTGCCTTTCTTATCATGACGAGGGAACGTAAGTGGAGACCAAACGGAGTGGAAGGATGGAGTGAAAAGATTTTGAGCGATCGGGACCTGAAAATCTGAGGTGAAAGACATATAAGGAAAAAGTGAATTGAACGATTGGTTATCACGGGGTTCGACCCTCTGATAATGGATTGAACCAGGGCTGTGACGTCCTGTGTTAATCGACATGATAATCACTTGGTCTATCTTTCCTCTCATTCTCTCCATGTGCCCAAACCATTTCAAAACACCTCTCTTCTGCTCTCTCAACCACGCTCTTTTTATTTCACAATTCTCTACCCTTACGTTACTTACCGATCAAACACCTCACACCACACATTGTCCTCAAACATCTCATTTCCAGCACATCCATCCTCTGCGCACAACTCTTATCCATAGCAACGCCTCGCAACCATACAACATTGTTGGAACCACTATTCCTTCAAACATACCACTTTTTGCTTTCCGGAGATAATGTTCTCGACTTCCACACATTTTTCAAGGCTCCCAAAATTTTCGCCCCCTCCCCCACCCTATGATCCACTCCGCTTCCATGGTTCCATCCGCTGACAGATCCACTCCAGATATCTAAAACACTTCACTTCCTCCAGTTTTTCTCCATTCAAACTCACCTCCCAATTGACCCTTGCCCTCAACCCTACTGTACCTAATAACCTTGCTCTATTCACATTTACTCTTAACTTCTTCTTCCACACACTTTACCAAACTCAGTCACCAGCTTCTGCAGTTTCTCACATGAATCAGCCACAGCGCTGTATCATCAGCGAACAACAACTGACTCACTTCCCAAGCTCTCCATCCCAACAGACTTCATACTTGCCCTCTTCCAGGACTCTTGCATTTACCTCCCTAACAACCCCATCCATAAACAAATTAAACAACCATGGAGACATCACACACCCTGCCGCAAACCTACATTCACTGAGAACCAATCACTTTCCTCTCTTCCTACACGTACACATGCCTTACATCCTCGAATAAAAACTTTTCACTGTTCTAAACACTTGCCTCCCACACCATATTCTTATACCTTCCACAGAGCATCTCTCATCAACTCTATCATATGCCTTCTCAGATCCATAAATCTACATACAAATCCATTTGCTTTTCTAAGTATTTTCTCACAACATTCTTCAAAGCAAACACCTGCTCCACACATCCTTTTACCACTTCTAGATAAAAAAAAAGATATATATATATATATATATATGAACAAAGTGCATATGAACGCGCACCTTCATAGAACATACAAACCTCCAACAGCCAGGATCGAACCCGAGACCCCTGTGCAACAGGCGGGAGCGCAACCGCTAGGCTATGATCGCCCCTAATAGGTTAATGACTATTCGAATACTATGTACTCGAATACCCTTCGTCTCACATTGGTGACCAACAGGGTCTACACCGGTCATTTCCCATTAGGCTCACACAGCCAGCAGACAGCATTTACCAAACGTAACTGTACAACTCGGAGGTATATGAATATGAACAAAGTGCATATGAACGTGAACCTTCATAGAACATAGAACATAGAGCTCTTTGCTCACCGACGTGAGACGAAGGGTATTCGAATACATAGTATTCGAATAGTCATTTCCCTATCAGGGATGATCATAACCTAGCGGTAGGGCTCCCGCCTGTTGCATAGGGGTCCCTGGTTCGATCCTGGCTGTTGGACGTTAGTATGTTCTATGAAGGTGCGCGTTCATATACACTTTGTTCGTATTCATATACCTCCGCGTTGTACAATTAGGTTCGGTAAAATGCCATCTGCTGGCTGTGTGAGCCTGATGGTAAATGACCGATGTAGACCCCGTTGCTCACCAAAATGAGACAAAGGGTATTCGAGTAAATAGTATTCGAATAGTCATTTCCCTATTAGGGGCAATCATAGCCTAGTAGTTGCGCTCCCGCCTGTTGCACAGGGGTCCCAGGTTCGATCCTGGCTGCTGGAGGTTTCTATGATATGTATATATATATATATATATATATATATATATATATATATATATATATATATATATATATATATCCCTGGGGATAGGGGAGAAAGAATACTTCCCACGCATTCCCGCATGTCGGAGAAGGCGACTAAAGGGGACGGGAGCGGGGGGCTAGAAACTTTCCCCTTCTTGTACTCATCCTCCTCGAAGGCTCAGATTGCGGTGTCTAAATGTGTATGGATGTAACCAAGATGAGAAAAAAAGGAGAGATAGGTAGTATGTTTGAGGAAAGGAACCTGGATGTTTTGACTCTGAGTGAAATGAAGCTCAAGGGTAAAGGGGGAGAGTCGTTTGGGAATGTTTTGGGAGTAAAGTCAGGGGTTGGTTAGAGGACAAGAACAAGGGAAGGAGTAGCACAATTCCTGAAACAGGAGTTGTGTTAGTATGTGATACAGCGTAAGAAAGTAAACTCTAGATTGATATGGGTAAGATTGAAAGTAGATGGAGAGAGATTAGTGATTATTGGTGCCTATGCACCTGGGCGTGAGAAGAAAGATCATGAAAGGCAACTGTTCTGGGAGCAGTTGAGTGAGTGTCTTACCAGTTTTGATGCACGAGATCAGGTTGTAGTGATGGGTGATTTGAATACAAATATGAATAATGTGGTGGTTGAGAGAATAATTGGTGTACTTGGGATGTTCAATGTTGTCAATGGAAATGGTGAAGAGCTCGTAGATTTGTGTGCTGAAAAGGAACTGGTGATCAGGAATACCTGGTTTAAAAAGAGAGATATATATAAGTATACGTATGTAAGTAGGAGAGATGGTCAAAGAGCGTTATTGGATTATGTGTTGATTAATAGGCGCGTGAAAGAGAGACTTTTGAATGTTGATGTGCTGAGAGGTGCAATTGGAGGGGATGTCTGATCATTATCTTGAGAAGGCGAAGATGAAGATTTGTAGAGGTTTTCAGAAAAGAAAAGAAAATGTTGAAGTGAAGAGAGTAGTGAGAGTAAGTGAGCTTGGGAAGGAGACTCGTGTGAGTGTGAGGAAGTACCAGGAGAGACTGAGAGCAGAATGGAAAAGGGTGAGAGCAAATGACGTAAGGGGAGTGGGAGAGGAATGGAGTGTATTTAGGGAAGCAGTAATGGCTTGCGCAAAAGTTGCTTGTGGCATGAGAAGCGTGGGAGAGAGAGAGAGGAGAGAGAGTCATTTGGACGAGTTTTGCAGGGAAATATTACAAATAACTGGGAGATGTATAAAAGAAAGAGGCAGGAGGCCAAGAAAAAGGTGCAAAAGGTGAAAAAGAGGGCAAATGAGAGTTGGAGGGAGAGAGTATCATTACATTTTAAGAATAAAAAGATGTTTTGGAAGGAGGTAAATGAAGTGCGTATGAAGTGCTAAGACAAGAGAACAAATGGGAACATCGGTGAAGGGGGCTAATGGGGAGGTAATAACAAGTAGTGGTGATGTGAGAAGGAGATGGAGTGAGTATTTTGAATGGTTGTTAAATGTGTTAGATGATAGAGTGGCAGATGTAGGGTGTTTTGGTCGAGGTGGTGTGCAAAGTGAGAGGGTCAGGGAGAATGGTTTGGTAAACAGAAAAGAGGTAGTGAAAGCTTTGCGCAAGATGAAAGCCGGCAAGGCGGCGGGTTTGAATGCTGTTGCAGTGGAATTTATTAAAAAAGGGGGTGACTTTGTTGTTGACTGGTTGATGAGGATATTCAATTTATGTATGGCTCATGGTGAAGTGCCTGAGGATTGGCGGAATGCATGGATAGTGCCATTGTACAAAGGAAAAGGGGATAAAGGTAGTGTTGAAATTACAGAGGTATAAGTTTGTTGAGTATTCATGGGAAATAATATATAAGGGTATTGATTGAGAGGGTGAAGGCATGTACAGAGCATCAGATTGGGGAAGAGCAGTGTGGTTTCAGAAGTGGTAGATGATGTGTGAATCAGGTGTCTGCTTTGAAAAATGTATGTGAGAAATATGTGAGAAGGCATATGTTAGAGTTGATAGAGATGCTCTGTGGAAGGTATTAAGAGTATATGGTGTAGGAGGCAAGTTACTAGAAACAGTGAAAGGTTTTTATCGAGATGTAAGGCATGTGTACGAGTAGGAAGAGAGGAAAAAGATTGGTTTCCTATGAATGTCGGTTTGCGGCAGGGGTGCGTGATGTCTCCATGGTTGTTTAATTTGTTTATGGATTGGTTTATTAGGGATGTGAATGGGAGATTTTTGGAGGGAGGGGCAAGTAAGCAATCTGTTGTGGATGAGAGGGCTTGGGAAGTGAGTCAGTTGTTGTTCGCTGATGATACAACGCTGGTGGTTAAATGCGGGTGAGAAACTGCAGAAGCTGCTGACTGAGTTTGGTAAAGTGTGTGAGAGAAGAAGGCTGAGAGTAAATGTGAATAAGAGCAAGGTTATTAGGTACAGTAGGGTTGAGGGACAAGTCAATTGGGAGGTACGTTTGAATGGAGTAAAACTGGTGGAAGTGATGTGTTTTAGATATCTAGGTGGATTTGGCAAGAGATGGAACCATGGAAGCGGAAGTGAGACACAGAGTGGGGAGGGGGTGAAGAATATGAGAGCTTTGAAGAATGTGTGGAGGGTGAGAACATTGTCTCGGATAGCAAAAATGGGTATGTTTGAAGGAATATTGGTTCCAACAATGTTATATGGTTGCGAGGCGTGGGCTATAGACAGGGTTGTGCGGAGGAGGGTGGATGTGTTGGCAATGAGATGGTTGTGGACAATATGTGGTATGAGATGGTTTGATCGAGTAAGATGAAATGTCAGAGAGATGTGTGGTAATAAAAAGATTGTGGTTCAAAGAGCAGAAGAGGGTGTATTGAAAGGGTTTGGTCATATGGAGAGAATGAGTGAGGAAAGACAGACAAAGAGGATATATGTGTCAGTGGTGGAGGGAACGAGGAGAATTGGGAGACCAAATTTGAGTTGGAAGGATGGAGTGAGAAAGACTTTGAGCGATTGGGGCCTGAACATGAGGGAAAGGCGTGCAAGGAATAGAGTGAATTGGAACGATGTGGTATACCGAGGTCAACATGCTGTCAATGGATTGAACAAGGGCATGTGAAAAGTGTAGGGTCAAGAATGGAAAGTTTTATTGGGCCTGGATGTGGAAAGTGAGCTATAGGATATCTTACCTTCTAATTCAATTTGGTTTAGGTATGTAGATGATGTTCTTTGTGTTTGGCCAACAAATGAAAATTAACAAATATTTCTCCCCTTACTTAACAATTTAGTACCTTCCATCAGATTTACTGTAGAAAATAAAAATAATATGTTACCATTTTTAGATTGCATGTTCCATAGGCAAGGAAACAAGTTTAAGTTTAGCATATACAGAAAACCTACCAATGTATGCTCATATATCCATTATTGCTCATCTCAACGTGACAGAGTTAGATTATCATCATTTCAATGTATGTTCCTTGGGGCATTACGTATTAGCAGTCCAGAGTTTATTGATGATGAGTTTGATAAGATATATTCTATTGGATCTAAGTTAAAGTACCCTAGATCTTTCATTGATGAATCCCTTAAGTTAGCAAAGAAATCATTTTATAGAGTTGAGCCCAAACCTCCCAGTGACACCAAGAATCTTTTAGTTCTCCCTTTTAATAATAATTTCACTTTGCTTCCCATGTTGCTTAAATCCTTTAATGTAAATGTTGCCTTCGACAACACTAATACTATAAAGAATATCTTAATCAGGAATTCACCAGAAAATTCTCTTGGATGTATCTATAAAGAGCCATGTGGAAATAATGATAAATTTTATGTTGGGCAGACTGGTAAGGATCTTTCTGTTAGACTTAAGCAACATAAATATAGTATAAGACCGGGTCAAGAATCAAATTCCTTGTTTAATCACGTTAAAGACTATGATCATTGTACTGACTGGAGTAATGCCATCTCATTTATTAACTCTTAACTGTATTACCACGAGAAATATCATTGAATCTTCTATTATTAAATACACAAAGAAATATAATCTTAATATTAGTCATGATGTATACAAATTAGATAACTTTATTGTTGATAAAATTTGTAAAATGATAAGTTTGTGAACGATCGTTGTATATTTTGGACAATCGTATGTTTACCAAATGGCGTTCTAGCTTCGTCTCTTCGATGTATATCAACTGGCTTATATTTCTCTCATGTGTCTCCCCTAATAATGTGATTATTACATGAAAGTGCACTTGGGAACTTATCGTGTTTCATTTTCCCCGTGGACTCATAGGAATATATATATATATATATATATATATATATATATATATATATATATATATATATATATATATATATATATATATATATATATATATATATATATATATATATATATATATATATATATATATATAGTATATGGTGTGGGAGGCAAGTTGTTAGAAGCAGTGAAAAGTTTTTATCGAGGATGTAAGGCATGTGTACGTGTAGGAAGAGAGGAAAGTGATTGGTTCTCAGTGAATGTAGGTTTGCGGCAGGGGTGTGTGATGTCTCCATGGTTGTTTAATTTGTTTATGGATGGGGTTGTTAGGGAGGTAAATGCAAGAGTTTTGGAAAGAGGGGCAAGTATGAAGTCTGTTGGGGATGAGAGAGCTTGGGAAGTGAGTCAGTTGTTGTTCGCTGATGATACAGCGCTGGTGGCTGATTCATGTGAGAAACTGCAGAAGCTGGTGACTGAGTTTGGTAAAGTGTGTGGAAGAAGAAAGTTAAGAGTAAATGTGAATAAGAGCAAGGTTATTAGGTACAGTAGGGTTGAGGGTCAAGTCAATTGGGAGGTGAGTTTGAATGGAGAAAAACTGGAGGAAGTGAAGTGTTTTAGATATCTGGGAGTGGATCTGGCAGCGGATGGAACCATGGAAGCGGAAGTGGATCATAGGGTGGGGGAGGGGGCGAAAATTCTGGGAGCCTTGAAGAATGTGTGGAAGTCGAGAACATTATCTCGGAAAGCAAAAATGGGTATGTTTGAAGGAATAGTGGTTCCAACAATGTTGTATGGTTGCGAGGCGTGGGCTATGGATAGAGTTGTGCGCAGGAGGATGGATGTGCTGGAAATGAGATGTCTGAGGACAATGTGTGGTGTGAGGTGGTTTGATCGAGTAAGTAACGTAAGGGTAAGAGAGATGTGTGGAAATAAAAAGAGCGTGGTTGAGAGAGCAGAAGAGGGTGTTTTGAAATGGTTTGGGCACATGGAGAGAATGAGTGAGGAAAGGTTGACCAAGAGGATATATGTGTCGGAGGTGGAGGGAACGAGGAGAAGAGGGAGACCAAATTGGAGGTGGAAAGATGGAGTGAAAAAGATTTTGTGTGATCGGGGCCTGAACATGCAGGAGGGTGAAAGGAGGGCAAGGAATAGAGTGAATTGGAGCGATGTGGTATACAGGGGTTGACGTGCTGTCAGTGGATTGAATCAAGGCATGTGAAGCGTCTGGGGTAAACCATGGAAAGCTG